>NW_022097379.1:0-184304 GCF_006542625.1 Nomascus leucogenys
CTAGGGCCCTTAGCGCTCCAAATGTCCACTTGCGGTTTCTACAGAAAGAGTGTTTCAGAAATCCTCAATCAAAAGTAATGTTCAACTCTGTTAGATGAATGCACAGATCAGAAAGAAGTTTCACAGAATGCTTCTGTGTAGTTTTATTTGAAGATATTCCTTTTTCCTCTATAGGCCCCTTAGTAATCCGAATGTACACTTGCAGTTTCTACAAAAAGACTGTTCCATAACCACTCAATCAAAAGAAAGTTTCAACTCTGTTAGTTGAATGCACAGATCAGAAAGAAGTTTCACAGGATGCTTCTGTGTAGTTTTTATTTGAAGATATTCCTTTTCCAATACAGGCCCCTTAGCGCTCCGAATTTCCACTTGCAGTTTCTACAGAAAGAGTGTTTCTGAACTCCTCAATCGAAAGTAAGTTTCACCACTGTTAGTTGAATACACAGATCAGAAAGAAGTTTCACACACTGCTTCTGTGTAGTTTTTAGCTGATGATATTCCTTTTTCCACTATAGGCCTCTTAGCGCTCCGAATGTCCACTTGTGGTTTCTACAGAGAGAGTCTTTCAGAACTCGTCAGTCAAAGTAAGGTTCAACTCTCTTAGGTGAATGCACAAATCAGAAAGAAGTTTCACAGAATACTTCTGTGTAGTTTTTATTTGAAGATATTACTTTTTCCACTACAGGCCCCTTAGCACTCAGAATGTCCACTTGCGGTTTCTACAGAAAGTGTGTTTCAGAACTCCTCAACCAAATGTAAGATTCAACTCTCTTAGTTGAATGCACAGATGAGAAAGAAGTTGAACAGAATGCTTCGGTTTACTTTTTACTTGAAGATATTCCTTTTTCCACTATACGCATCTTAGCGCTAAAAATGTCCATTTGCGGTTTCTACAGAAAAAGTGTTTCAGATCTCCTCAATCAAAAGTAATGTTCAACTCTGTTAGTTGAATGCACAGATCAGAAAGAAGTTTCACAGAATGCTTCTGTGTAGTTGTTATTTGAAGATATTCCTTTTTCCACTATAGGCCTCTTAGTGCTCCGAATGTCCCTTTGCAGTTTCTACAGTAAGTGTTCTTCAGAACTCCTCAATCAAAGGTAAGTTTCAACACTGTTAGTTGAATGCACAGATCAGAAGGAAGTTTCACACAATGCTTCTGAGTAGTTTTTATTTGAAGATATTCCTTTTTCCACTATAGGCCCCTTAGCGCTCCGAAATTCCACTTGCTGTTTCTAAAGAAAGAGGGTTTCAGAACTCCTCAATCAAAAGTAAGGTCCCACCCTGGTAGTTGAATGCACAGATCAGAAAGAAGTTTCACAGAATGCTTCTGTGTATTTTTTATTTGAAGATATTCCTTTTTCCACTATAGGCCCCTTTGAGCTCGGAATGTACACTTGCGGTTTCTGCACAAAGAGTTTTTCAGATCTCCTCGATCAAAAGTAAGGTTCAACTCTCTTAGTTGAATCACAGATCAGAAAGAAGTTTCACAGAATGCTTCTGTGTAGTTTTTTTTTGATGATATTCCTTTTTGCACTGTAGGCCCCTTAGCGCTCCGAATGTGCACTTGCGGTTTCTACAGAAAGAGTGTTTCAGAACTCCTCAATCAAAAGTAAGGTTCAACTCTGTGAGTTGAATACACAGATCAGAAAGAAATTTCACAGAATGCTTCTGTGTGGTTTTTATTTGAAGAGATTCCTTTTTCCACTATAGGCCCCTTAGCACTCCGAATGTCCACTTGCAGTTTCTACAAAAATACTGTTCCATAACCCCTCAATCAAAAGACAGTTTCAACTCTGTTAGTTGAATGCACAGATCAGAAAGAAGTTTCACAGGATGCTTCTGTGTAGTTCTTATTTGAAGATATTCCTTTTTCCAATATAGGCCCCTTAGCACTCCGAATTTCCACTTGCAGTTTCTACAGAAAGAGTGTTTCTGAACTCCTCAATCGAAAGTAAGTTTCAACACTGTTAATTGAATACACAGATCAGAAAGAAGTTTCACACACTGCTTCTGTGTAGTTTTTAGTTGAACATATTCCTTTTTCCACTATAGGCCTCTTAACGCTCCGAATGTCCACTTGCGGTTTCTACAGAGAGAGTCTTTCAGAACTCGTCAGTCAAAGTAAGGTTCAACTCTCTTAGGTGAATGCACAAATCAGAAAGAAGTTTCACAGAATACTTCTGTGTAGTTTTTAGTTGAAGATATTACTTTTTCCACTATAGGCCCCTTAGCACTCCGAATGTCCATTTGCGGTTTCTACAGAAAGTGTGTTTCAGAACTCCTCAACCAAATGTAAGATTCAACTCACTTAGTTGAATGCACGGATGAGAAAGAAGTTGAACAGAATGCTTCTGTTTAGTTTTTACTTGAAGATATTCCTTTTTCCACTATACGCATCTTAGTGCTATAAATGTCGAATTGCGGTTTCTACAGAAAGAGTGTTTCAGATCTCCTCAATCAAAAGTAATGTTCAACTCTGTTAGTTGAATGCACAGATCAGAAAGAAGTGTCACAGAAGGCTTCTGTGTAGTTTTGATTTGAAGTTATTCCTTTTTCCACTGTAGGCCTCTTAGCGCTCTGTATGTCCACTTGTAGTTTCTACAGTAAGTGTTCTTCAGAACTCCTCAATCAAAAGTAAGTTTCAACACTGTTAGTTGAATGCACAGATCAGAAGGAAGTTTCACACAATGCTTCTGTGTAGTTTTTATTTGAAGATATTCCCTTTTCCACTATAGGCCCCTTAGCGCTCCGAAAGTCCACCTGCTGTTCCTACAGAAAGAGGGTTTCAGAACTCCTCAATTTAAAGTAAGGTCCCATTCTGTTAGTTGAATGCACAGATCAGAAAGAAGTTTCACCGATTTCTTCTGTGTATTTTTTATTTGAATATATTCCTTTTCCACTATAGGCCCCTTAGAGCTCGGAATGTACACTTGAGGTTTCTGCACAAAGAGTTTTTCAGATCTCCTCGATCAAAAGTAAGGTTCATCAGAAAGATGTTTCACAGAATGCTTCTGTGTAGTTTTTATTTGACGATATTCCTTTTTGCACTGTTGGCCCCTTAGCGTTCCGAATGTGCACTTGCGGTTTCTACAGAAAGAGTGTTTCAGAACTCCTCAATCTAAAGTAAGGTTCAACTCTGTGAGTTGAAGGCACAGATCAAAAAGTAGTTTCACAGAATGATTCTGTGTAGTTTCATTTGAAGATATTCCTTTTTCCACTGTAGGCCCCTTAGCGCTCCGAATGTCCAATTGCTTTTTCTACAGAAAGAGTGTTTCAGAACTCCTCAATCAAAAGTAAGGCTCAACTCTGTTAGCGGAATGTACAGATCAGAAAGAAATTTCACAGAATGCTTCTGTTTAGATTTAAGTGAAGATATTCCTTTTTCCACTATAGGCCCCTTAGCGCTCTGAATGTCCATTGTGGTTTCTACAGAAAGATTGTCTCAGAACTCCTAATTCAAAAGTAAGTTTCATCTTTTGTTAGTTCAATGCACAGATCAGAAAGAAGTTTCACAGAATGCTTCTGTGTAGTTTTTATTTGAAGATATTCCTTTTTCCACTATATGCCCCTTAGCGCTAAGAATGTCCACTTTCGGTTTGTACAGAAAGAGTGTTTCAGAACTCCTCAATCAAAAGTGAGGTTCAACTCTGTAAGTTGAATGTCCAGATCAGAAAGAAGTTTCAGAGAATTCTTCTGTGTAGTTTTAATTTGAAGATATTCTTTTTCCACTATAGGCCCCTTAGCACTCTGTATGTCCAGTTGCGGTTTCTTCAGAAAGAGTGTTTAAGAACTCCAAAAACAAAATAAATGTTCAACTCCGTTAGTTGAATGCACAAATCAGGAAGAAGTTTCACAGAAAGCTTCTGTGTACTTTTTATTTGAAGATATTCCTTTTACAACTATTGGCAACTTAGCACACCGAATGTCCACTTGCGGTTTCTACAGAGTTTTTCATAACTCCTCAATCAAAAGTAAGGTTCAACTCTGCTAGTTGAATGTACAGATGAGAAAGAAGTTTCACAGAATGCTTCTGAGTACTTTTTATTTGAAGACATTCCTTTTTCCACAGTAGGCCCCTTAGCGTTCCGAATGTCCAATTGCGGTTTCTAGAGAACGAGTGTTTCAGAACTCCTCAATCAAAAGTATGGTTCAAACCTGTTAGTTGAATGTACAGATCAGAAAGTAGTTTCACAGAATGCTTCTGTGTAGTTTTTATTTGAAGATACTCCTTTTTCCACTATAGGCCCCTTTGCACTCCGAAAGTCCAACTTGCAGTTTCTACAGAAATTGTGTTTCAGAACTCCTCAATCAAATGTAAGGTTCAACTCTATTAGTTGAATGCACAGATCAGAAAGAAGTTTCACAGAATGCTTCTGTGTAGTTTTTATTTGAAGATATTCCTTTTTCCACTATAGGGCCCTTAGCGCTCCAAATGTCCACTTGCGGTTTCTACAGAAAGAGTGTTTCAGAAATCCTCAATCAAAAGTAATGTTCAACGCTGTTAGATGAATGCACAGATCAGAAAGAAGTTTCACAGAATGCTTCTGTGTATTTTTTATTTGAGGATATTCTTTTTCCACTATAGAACCCTTAGCGCTCCGAATGTACACTTTCAGTTTCTACACAAAGAATTTTTCAGATCTCCACAATCAAAAGTAAGGTTCAACTCTGTTAGTTGAATGCACAGATCAGAAAGAAGTTTCACAGAATGCTTCTGTGTAGTTTTTATTTGAAGATATTCCTTTTTCCAGTATAGGCCCCTTAGCGCTACGAATGTCCACTTGTGGTTTCTACAGAAAGTGTGTTTCAGAACTCCTCAATCCAAAGTAAGGTTCAACTCTGTTAGTTGAATACAGAGATCAGAAAGAAGTTTCACAGAATGCTTCTGTGTAGTTTTTATTTGAAGATATTCCATTTTCCACTTTAAGCCCCTTAGCGCTCCGAATGTCCACTTGAGGTTTCTGCAGAAAGAGTGTTTCAGAACTCCTCAATCAATAGAAAGGATGAACTCGGTTAGTTGAATGCACAGATCAGAAAGAAGTTTCACAGAATGCTTCAGTTTAGTTTTAATTTGAAGATATATCTTTTTCCACTATAGGCCCCTTAGCGCTCCGAATGTCTACTTGTGGTTTCTACAGAAAGAGTGTTTCAGAACTCCTCAATCAAAACTAAAGTTCAACTCTGTTAGTTGAATGCACAGATGTGAAAGAAGTTTCACAGAATTCTTCTGTGTAGTTTTTATCTGAAGATATATCTTTTTCCACTATTGGCCCCTTTGCGCTCCGAATGTCCTATTGCAGTTTCTACAGAAAGAGTGTTTCATAACTCCTCAGTGAAAAGTAAGGTTCAACTCTGTTAGCTGTTTGCACAGATCTGAATGAATTTTCACCAAATGCTTCTGTGTAGTTTTTATTTGAAGTTATTACTTTTCCCAGTATATGCGCGTTACCGCTCTGATTGTCCCCTCGCGGTTTCTACCGAAAGAGATTTTCAGAACTCCTCAATCAAAAGTAAGTTTCAATTCTGTTAGTTTTATGCACAGATCAGAAAGAAGTTTCACAGAATGCTTCTGTGTAGTTTTTATTTGAACATATTCCTTTTTCCACTCTAGGCCGTTAGCGCTCCAAGTGTCCATTTGCAGTTTCTACAGAAAGTGTGTTTTAGAACTCCACAATCAAAAGTAAGCTTCAATTCTGTTAGTTGAATGCAGAGATCAGAAAAAAGTTTCACGGAATGCTTCTGTGTAGTTTTAATTTGAGGATATTCCTTTTTCCACTATAGGGCACTTAATGCTCCGAATGTTAACTTGCTGTTTCTACAGAAAGAGTGTTTCAGAACTCCTCAATCAAAAGTAAGGTTGAATTCCGTTAGTTGAATGCACAGATCAGAAAGAAGTTTCAAAGAATGCTTCTGTGCAGTTTTTATTTCAAGATATTCCTTTTTAAACTATAGGCCACTTAGCGCTCCGAATGTCCACTTGCGGTTTCTACAGATAGAGTGTTCCAGAACTCCTCAATGAAAAGTAAGGTATAACTCTGTTAGTTGAATGCGCAGATCGGAAACAAGTTTCACAGAATGCTTCTGTGTAGTTTTTATTTGAAGATATTCCTTTTTCCACTATTGGACAATTAGCGTTCCGAATGTCCACTTGCGAATTCAACAGTGAGAGTGTTTCAGAACTCCTCAATCAACAGTAAGTTTCAATTCTGTTAGTTGAATGCACAGATCAGAAAGAAGTTTCACAGAATGTTTCTGTGCAGTTTTTATTTGAAGATATTCCTTTTTCCAATGTAGGAAATTTAGCGCTCCGAATGTCCATTTGTGGTTTCTACAGAAAGAGTGTTTCAGAGCTCCTCAATCAAAACTAAGGTTCAAATCTGTTATTTGAATGCACAGTTCAGAAAGAAGTTTCACAGAACGCTTCTGTGAATTTTTTATTTGAAGATATTCCTTTTTCCACTATTGGCCCTTTAGCGCTCTGAATGTCCACTTGCAGTTTCTATAGAAAGGGTGTTTCAGAACTCCTCAATCTGAAGTAAGGTTCAACTCTGTTAGTTGAATGCACAGATCAGAAAAAAGTTTCACAGAATGCTTCTGTGTAGGGTTTATTTGAAGATATTCCTTTTCCACTGTAAGCCTTTTAACGCTCCGAATGTTCACTTACGGTTTCTACAGAAGGATTGTTTCAGAACTCCTCAATCAAAAGTACGGTTCAAATCTATTAGTTGAATGCACAGATGAGAAAGAAGTTTCACAGAATGCGTCTGTGTAGTTTTTATTAGAAGATATTTTTTTTTTCCACTATAGGCCCCTTTGCGCTGCGAATGGCCACTTGCGGTTTCTACAGATTGTTTCAGAACTCCTCAATCAAAATTTTTGTTCAACTCTGTTAGTAGAATGCAGAGATCAGAAAGAAGTTTCACAGAATGCTTCAGTGTAGTTTTTATTTGAAGATATTCCTTTTTCCACTCTAGGCCCGTTAGCACTCCAAATGGCCATTTGCGGTTTCTACAGAAAGAGTGTTTCAGAACTCCACAATCAAAAGTAAGCATCAACTCTGTTAGTTGAATGCAGAGATCAGAAAAAAGTTTCAAGGAATGCTTCTGTGTAGTTTTTCTTAGAAGATGATATTCCTTTTTCCACTATCGGGCACTAAACGCTCCGAATGTTAACTTGCAGTTTCTAGAGAAAGAGTGTTTCAGAACTCCTCAATCAAAAGTAAGGTTCAATTCTGTTAGTTGAATGCACAGATCAGAAAGAAGTTTCACAGAATGCTTCTGTGCAGTTTTTATTTCAAGATATTCATTTTTAAACTATAGGCCACTTAGCGCTCCGAATGTCCAATTGTGGTTTCTACGGAAAGAGTGTTCCAGTGCTCCTCAATGAAAAGAAAAGTACAACTCTGTCAGTTGAATGCACAGATAGGAAACAAGTTTCACAGAATGCTTCGGAGTGGTTTTTATTTGAAGTTATTACTGTTTCCACTATAGGTCCCTTAGCACTCCGAATATCCAATTGCAGTTTCTACAGAAAAAGTGTTTCAGAACTGCTCAATCAAAAGTAAGGTTCAACTCTGTTAGTTGAATGCACAAATCAGAAAGATGTTTCACAGAATGCTTCTGTGTAGTTTTTCTTTGAAGATATTGCTTTTTCCACTATAGCCCCTTAGCGCTCCGAATGTCCACTTGCAGTTTCTACAGAAAGAGTGTTTCAGATCTCCTCAATCAAAAGTAAGGATCAATCCTGTAAGTTGAATGAACATATCAGAAGGAAGTTTCAGGGAGTGCTTCTGTCTAGTTTTTATTTGAATTTATTCCAATTTCTGATATAGGCCCCTTAGCGCTCCGAATGTCCATTTGCAGTGTCTACAGAAAGAGTGTTTCAGAACTCCTCAATCGAAAGTAGTGTTCAACTCTGTAAGTTGAATGCACAGAACAGAAAGAAGTTTCACAGAACACTTCTGTGCAGTTTTTATGTGAAGATATTCCTTTTTCCACTATAGGACCCTTAGGGCTCCGAATGTCCACTTACGAATTCCACAGAAAGAGTGTTTCCGAACTCCTCAAACAAAAGTAAGGTTCAATTCTGTTAGTTGAATGCACAGATCAGAAAGAAGTTTCACAGAATTCTTCAGTGTTGTTTTTATTTGAAGATATTCCTTTTTAAACTATAGGCCCCGTAGCACTACTAATGTCCACTTGCGTTTTCTACAGAAAGAGAGTTTCAGAACTGCTCAATCAAAAGTAAGGTTCAAGTCTGGTAGTTGAATGCACAGATCAGAAAGAAGTTTCACAGAATGTTTCTCTGTAGTTTTTATTTGAAGATATTCCTTTTTCCACTATAGGCCCCTTAGCGCTCCGAATATCCACTTGCAGTTTCTGAAAAAAGAGTGTTTCAGAGCTCCTCAATCTAAAGTAATGTTGAACTCTTTTAGTTGAATGCTCAGATCAGAAAGAAGTTTCACGGAATGCTACTGTGTAGTTTTTATTTGAAGATATTCTTTTTTCCACTATAGGCCCATTTTCACTCCAAATGTCCAATCGTGCTTACTACAGAAAGAGTGTTTCAGAACTCCTCAATGAAAAGTAAGGTTCAACTATGTTAGCTGTTTGCACAGATCTGAAAGAATTTTCACCGAATGCTTCTGTGTAGTTTTTATTTGAAGATATTCCTTTTCCCACTATATGCGCGTTAGCGCTCTGAATGTCCCCTCGCGGTTTCTACAGAAAGATTGTTTCAGAACTCCTCCATCAAAAGTAAGTTTCAATTCTGTTAGTTGAATGCACAGATCAGAAAGAAGTTTCACAGAATGCTACTGTGTAGTTTTTATTTGAAATTATTCCTTTTTCCACTCTAGGCCCGTTAGCGCTCCGAATGTCCCATCGCGGTTTCTACAGAAAGAGTGTTTCAGAACTCCTCAATCAAAAGTAAGCTTCAACTCTGTTAGTTGAATGCAGAGATCAGAAAAAAGTTTGATGGAATGCTTCTGTGTAGTTTTTATTAGAAGTTATTCCTTTTTCCACTACATGGCACTTAACGCTCTGAATGTTAACTTGCGGTTTCTACAGGAAGAGTGTTTCAGAATTCTTCAATCAAAGGTAAGGTTCAATTCTGTTAGTTAAATGCACAGATCACAAAGAAGTTTCACAGAATGCTTCTGTGCAGTTTTTACTTCAAGATATTCCTTTTTAAACTATAGGCCACATAGCGCTCTGAATGTCCACTTGCGGTTTTCATGGAAAGAGTGTTCCAGAATTCCTCAATGAAAAGTAAGGTACAACTCTGTTAGTTGAATGCACAGATCGGAAACAAGTTTCACAGAATGCTTCGGTGTAGTTTTTATTTGAAGTTATTCCTTTTTCCACTGTTGGCCCCTTAGCACTCCGAAGGTCCACTTGCAGTTCCTACAGAAAGAGTGTTTCAGAACTCCTCAATCAAAAGTAAGGTTCAACTCTGTTAGTTGAATGCACAGATCAGAAAGTAGTTTCACAGCATGCTTCTGTGTAGTTTTCATTTGAAGATATTCCTTTTTCCACTGTAGCCACTTAGTGCTCTGAATGTCCTCTTGTGGTTTCTGCAGAATGAGACTTTCAGAACTCCTCAATAAAAAGTAAGTTTCAAATCTGTCAGTTGAATGCACAGATCCGAAAGAAGTATCACAGAATGCTTCTCTGTAGTTTTTATTTGAAGATATTCCTTTTTCCACTGAAGGCCCCTTAGCGCTCCAAATGTCCACTAGCAGTTTCTACAGAAAGAGTGTTTCAGAACTCCTGAATCAAAAGTAAGGTTCAACTCTGTTAGTTGAATGCACAGATCAGAAACAGGTTTCACAGAATGATTCTGTGTAGTTTTTATTTGAAGACATTACTTTTTCCACAATAGGCCCCTTAGCGCTCCGAATGTCCACTTGCGGTTTCTACAGAAATACTGTTTCAGAGCTCCTCAATCAAAAGTAATGTTCAACTCTGTTAGTTGAATGCACAGATCAGAAAGTAGTTTCACAGAATGCTTCTGTGTTGTTTTTATTTGAAGATACTCCTTTTACAACTGTGGGCCCCTTAGCACTTGGACTGTCCACTTGCGTTTCTACAAAAAGAGTGTTTCAGAACTCCTCAATCAAAAGTCAGGTACAACACTGTTAGTTAAATGCACAGTTCAGAAAGAAGTTTCAAAGAATGTTTCTGTGTAGTTTTTATTTTAAGATATTCCTTTTTCCACCGTAGGCCCTTTGTGTTGCGAATGTCCATGTGCGGTATCTACAGAAAGAGTGTTTCAGAACTCCTCAATGAAAAGTAATATTTTATTCTGTTAGTTGAATGCACAGATCAGAAAGAAATTTCACAGAATGCTTCTGTGTAGTTTTTGTTTAAAGATATTCCTTTTTCCACTATAGGCCACTTAGCGATCCGAATGTCCACTGGCGGTTTCTACAGAAAGACTCTTTCAGAACTCCTCCATCAGAAGTAAAGTTCAACTCTGTTTGTTGAATGCACAGATCAGAAAGAGGTTTCACAGAATGATTCTGTGTAGTTTTTATTTGAAGATATTCCTTTTTCCACAGTAGGCCCCTTAGCAATTGGAATGTCCACTTGCATTTCTACAGAAAGAGTGTTTCAGAGCTCATCAATCAAAAGTAAGGTTCAACTCTGTTATTTGAATGCACAGATCAGAAAGAAGTTGCACAGAATGCTTCTGTGTAGTTTTTATTTGTAGATATTCCTTTTTCCACGGTAGGCCCCTGAGTGCTCCGAATGTCCACTTGCGGTTTCTACAGAAAGAGTGTTTCAGAACTCCTCAATCAAAAGTAAGGCTCAACTCTGTCTGTTGAATGCAGAGATCAGAAAGTAATTTCACAGAATGCTTCTGTGTAGTTTTTATTTGAAGATATTCCTTTTTCCACTATAGGCCCCTGAGCCCTCTGAAAGTCCACTTGTAGCTTCTACACTAAGAGTGTTTCGGAACTGCTCAATCAAATGTAAGGTTCAAATCTGTTAGATGAATGCATAGATCAGAAAGAAGTTTCAGAGAATGCTTCCGTGTAGTTTTTATTTGAAGATATTCCTTTTTCCACTATTGGCCGCTAAGTGCTCCGAATGTCCACTTGCAGTCTATACAGAAAGAGTGTTACAGAACTTCTCAATCATAAGTAATTTTCAACTCTGCTAGTTAAATGCACAGATCAGAAAGAAATTTCACAGAATGCTTCAGTGTATTTTTTATTTGACGATATTCCTTTTTCCACTATAAGCGTCTTAGCATTCCGAATGTCCACTTGCAATTTGTACAGAAAGAGTGTTTCAGAACTGCTCAATCAAAAGTAAGGTTCAACTCTGTTAGTTGAAAGCACAGATCACAAAGAAGTTTCACAGAATGCTTCTGTGTAGTTTTTATTTGAAGATATTATATTTTCCACTAGAGGCCCCATAGTGATCTGAATGACCACTTCCATTTTCTACAGAAAGAGTGTTTCAGAACTACCCAATAAAAAATAAGGTTCAACTGAGGTTAGTTGAAGGCACTGATCAGATAGAATTTTCACAGAATGCTTCTGTGTAGTTTTTATTTGAAGCTATTCTTTTATTCCACTATAGGCCCTTCAGCGCTCCGAATGTCCCCTTGCAGTTTCTACAGAAAGAGTGTTTCAGAACTGCTCAATCAAAAGTAAGGTTCCACTCTGTTAGTTGAATGCACAGATCAGAAAGAAGTTTCACAGAATGCTTTTCTGTAGTTTTTATTTGAAGCTATTCTTTCTTTCCACTATAGTCCCCTCAGCACCCCGAATGTCCACTTGCAGTTTCTACAGAAAGAATGTTTCAGAACTCCTCAATCAAAAGTAAGGGTCAACTCTGTTAGTTGAGTGCACAGATTAGAAAGAAGTTTCACAGAATGCTTCAGTGTGGTTTTTATTTGAAGATATTCCTTTTTCCACCATAAGCCCATTAGCGCTCCGAATGTCCACTTGCGGTTTCTACAAAAAGAGTGTTTCAGAACTCCTCAGTTAAAAGCAAGGTTCAACTCTGTTAGTTGAATGCACATATCGGAAAGAAGTTCCACAGAATCCTTCTGTGTCGTTTTTATTTGAAGACATTCCTTTTTCCACTATAGGCCCTGTAGAGCTCCGAATATCCACTTGCAGTTTCTACAGAAAGAGTGTTTCAGAACTGCTCAATCAAAAGAAAGGTTCAACTCTGTTTGTTGAATGCACAGATCAGAAAGTAGTTTCACAGAATGCTTCTGTGTAGTTTAATTTGAAGATATTCCTTTTTCTATTATAGGCCCCTTATAGTTCCAAATGTCCACTTGCGGTTCCTACAGAAATAGTGTTTCAGAACTCTTCAGTGAAAAGTGAAGTTCAAATCTGTTAGTTGAATGCACCCATCAGAACGAAGTTTCACAAAATTCTTCTGTGTAGTTTTTAATTGAAGATATTCCTTTTTCCAATACAGGACCCTTAGCGCTCCTAACGTCCACTTGCAGTTTCTACAGAAAGAGTGTTTCAGAACTGAACAGTCAAAAGTAAGGTTCAACTCTGTTAGTTGAATGCACAGATCAGAAAGAAGTTTCACAGAATGCTTCTGTGTAGTTTTTATTTGAAGATATTCCTTTTTCTAGTATAGGCCCCTTATAGTTCCAAATGTCCACCTGCGGTTTCTACAGAAATAGTGTTACAGAACTCTTCAATGAAAAGTGAAGTTCAACTCTGACTGTTGAATGCACCCATCAGAACGATGTTTCACAGAATTCTTCTGTGTAGTTTTTATTTGAAGATATTCCTTTTTCCAGTACAGGACCCTTAGCACTCCTAACGTCCACTTGCAGTTTCTACAGAAAGAATGTTTCAGAACTGAACATTCAAAAGTAAGGTTCAACTCTGTTAGTTGAATGCACAGATCGGAAAGAAGTTTCACAGAATGCTTCTGTGTAATTTTCATTTGATGATATTCCTTTTTCCACTATTGGCCCCTTAGTGATCCGAATGACCACTTGCATTTTCTACAGAAAGAGTGTTTCTGAACTACTCAATAAAAAGTAAGGTTCAACTCAGTTAGTTGAATGCACCCATCTGAAAGAAGTTTCACAGAATGCTTCTGTGTAGTTTTTATTTGAAGATATTTATTTTTCCAGTATAGGCCCCATAGCGCTCAAAATGTCCACTTGCAGTTTCCACAGAAAGAGTGTTTCAGAACTGCTCAATCAAAAGTAAGGTTCAACTCTGTTTATTGAATGCATAGATTAGAAAGAAGTTTCACAGAATCCTTCTGTGTATTTTTTATTTTAAGATATTCCTTCTTCCACTATAGGTCCCTTAGCGCTCTGAATGTCCACCTGCAATTACTACAGAAAGAGTGTTTGAGAACTGCTCAATCAAAAGTAAGGTTCAACTCTGTTAGTTGAATGCACAGATAAGAAAGAAGTTTCACAGAATGGTTCTGTGTAGTTTTTATTTCAAGATACTCCTTTTTCCACTATACGTCCCATAGTGCTTCGAATGTCCACTTGCAGTTTCTTCAGAAAGAGTGTTTCAGAACTCCTGAATCAAAAGTAAGTTTCAACTCTGTTAGCTGAATGCACATATCAGAAAGAAGTTTCACAGAATGCTTCTGTGTGGTTTTTATTTGAAGATATTCCTTTTTCCACTATAGGCCCCTTAGCGCTACAAACGTCAACTTGCAGTTTCTACAGAAAGAGTGTTTCAGAACTGCTCAATCAAAATTCGGTTCAACACTTTTACTTGTATGCACAGATCACAAAGGAGTTTTACAGAATGCTTCTGTGTAGTTTTTAATTGAAGATATTCCTTTTACCACTATAGGCCCCTGAGCGCTCTGAATGTCCACTTGCAGCTCCTACACTAAGAGTGTTTCAGAACTGCTCAATCAAATGCAAGGTTCAACTCTGTTAGATGAATGCATAGATCAGAAAGAAGTTTCAGAGAATGCTTCTGCGTAGTTTTTATTTGAAAATATTCCTTTTTCCACTATAGGCCGCTATGTGCTCCAAGTGTCCTCTTGCAGTCTCTTCAGAAAGAGTGATTCAGAACTGCTCAGTCAAAAGTAATTATCAACTCTGTTAGTTAAATGCACAGATCTGAAAGAAATTTCACCGAATGCTTCAGTGTATTTTTTATTTGAAGATATTCCTTTTTCCACTATAGGCCCCTTAGCGCTCCGAATGCCTGCTTGCAGTTTCTACAGAAAGAGTGTTTCAGATCTCCTCAATCAAAGGTAGGGTTCAACTCTGTTAGTTGAATGCACAGATCAGAAAGTTGTTTCACTGAATGCTTCTGTATAGGTTTTATTTGAAGATATTCCTTTTTCCACTATAGGCCCCTTAGCGCTAGAAATATCCACTTGCAATTTCTACAAAAAGAGCGTTTCAGAACTGGTCAATCAAAACTAAGGTTGAACTCTGTTGGTTGAATGCACTGATCAGAAAGAAGTTTCATAGAATGCTTCTGTGTAGTTTTTATTTGAAGTTATTCCTTTTTCCACTATAGGACCCTTAGCACTCTGAATGTCTGCTTGTAGTTTCTACAGAAAGAGTGTTTCAGAATTGCTCAATCAAAAGTAAAGTTCAACTCTGTTAGTTGAAAATGCAGATCAAAGAGAAGTTTAAGAGAATGCTTCTGTGTAGTTTTTATTTGAAGATATTAATTTTTCCTCTATACGTCCCTTAGCGCTCCAAATATACACTTGCAATTTCCACAGAAAGAGTGTTTCAGAACTGCTCGATCAAAAGCAAGGTTCAACTCTGTTAGTTGAATGCACAGATGAGAAAGCAGTTTCACAGAATGCTTCTGTGTAGTTTTTATTTAAAGATATTCCTTTTTCCTGTATAGGCCCCTTAGCACTCCAAATGTCCACTTGCAGTATCTACAGAAAGAGTGTTTCAGAACTCCACAATCAACACTAAGGTTCAATTCTGTTAGTTGTATACGCAGATCAGAAAGAAGATTAAGAGAATGCTTCTGTTTAGTTTTTATTTCAAGATATTCCTTTTTCGCCTACAGGCCCCTTAGCGATCCGAATCTCCATTTGCAGTTTCCACTGAAAGAGTGTTCCGAACTGCTCAATCAAAAGTAATGTTCAACTCTTTTAGTTGAATGCACAGATCGGGAAGAAGTTTCACAGAATACTTCTGTGTAGTTTTCATTTGAAGATACTCCTTTTTCCACTACAGGCCCCTTAGCGCAAAATGTCCGCTTGCAGTTTCTACAGAAAGAGGGTTTCAGAACTGCTCAATCAAAACTAAGTTTCAACCCCGTTAGTTGAATGCACACATCAGAAAGAAGTTTCACAGAATGCTTCTGTGTAGTTTTTATTTGAAGATATTCCCTTTTCCAGTATAGGCCCATTAGTACTCCAAATGTCCACTTGCAGTTTCTAAAGAAAGAGTGTTTCAGAGCTGCTCAATCTAAAGTAAGGTTCAACTCTGTTACTTGAATGCAAAGATCAGAAAGAAGTTTCACAGAATGCTTCTGTGTAGTTTTTATTTGAAGTTATTCCTTTTTCCACTATAGGCCTCTTAGCTCTCCGAATGTCCGCTTCCACTTTCTACAGAAAGCGTGTTTCAGAACTGCTCAATCAAAAGTAAGGTTCAACTCTGTTAGTTCAATGCACAGATCAGAAAGAAATTTCACAGAATGCTTCTCTGTAGTTTTTATTTGAAGATATTCCTTTTTCCACTACAGGCCCCGTAGCCCCCTGAATGTCCCCTTGCATTTTCTACAGAAAGAGGGTTTCAGAACTGCTCAATTAATAGTAAGGTTCAACTCTGTTAGTTGAATGCACAAATCAGAAAGAAGTTTCACAGAATGATTCTGTGTAGTTTTTATTTGAAGATATTCCGTTTTGCACTATAGGCCCCTTAGTGCTCCGAATGTCTGCTTGCAGTTTCTGCAGAAAGAGTGTTTCAGAACTGCTCTATCAAAAATAAGGTTCAACTCAGTCAGTTGAATGCACAGATCATAAAGAAGTTTCACAGAATGATTCTGTGTAGTTTTTATTTGAAGATATTCCTTTTTCCACTACAGGCCACCTAGCGCTCCGAGTTTCCACTTGCAGGTTCTACAGAGAGTGTTTCAAAACTTCTCAATGAAAAGTAAGGTTCAATTCTGTTAGTTGAATGCACAGATCAGAAAGAAGTTTCACAGAATGCTTCTGTGCAGTTTTTAATTAAAGATACTCCTTTTTCCCCTACAGGCCCCTTAGCTCTCCGAATGTCCACTTGCAGTTTCTACAGAAAGAGTGTTTCAGAAGTGCTCAATCAAAAGTAAGGTTCAACTCTGTTAGTTGAAAATGCAGATCAGAAAGAAGTTTAACAGAATGCTTCTGTGTAGTTTTTATATGAAGATATTAATTTTTCCACTATAGGCCCCTTAGCGCTCCGAATTTCCACTTGCAGTTTCCACAGAAAGAGTGTTTCAGAACTGCTCAATCAATAGCAAGGTTCCGCTCTCTTAATTGAATGCACAGATCAGAAAGAAGTTTCACAGAATGCTTCTGAGTAGTTTTTATTTGAAGATATTCCTTTTTCCACTATAGGCCCCTTAAAGTTCCGAATGTCCACCTGCAGTTTCTACAGAAAGAGTGTTTCAGAAGTCCTCAATCAAAAGTAAGGTTGAACTCTGTTAGTTGAATACTCACATCAGAAAGAAGTTTCACAGAATACTTCGGTGTAGTTCTTATTTGAGGATATTCCTTTTTCCACTATGCGCCTTTTAGCGCTCCGAATGTCTGCTTGCAGTTTCTACAAAAAGAGTGTTTCAGAACTCCTCAATCAAAAATACGGTTCTCTGTTAGCTGAATGCACAGATCAGGAAGAAGTTTCACACAATGCTTCTGTGTAGTTTTTATTTGAAGACATTCCTTTTTCCACTATTGGCCCCATTGCGCTCCGAATGTCCGTTTGCAGTTTCTACAGAAACGGTGTCTCAGAACTCCTCAATCAAAAGTAAGCTTCAACTCTGTTAGTTGAATGCCCAGATCAGAAAGATGTTTCACAGAATGCTTCTCTATAGTTTTTATTTAAAGATATTCCTTTTTCCACTGTAGGCCCCATAGCGCTCCGAATGTCCGCTTACAGTTTCTACAGAAAGAGTGTTTCAGTACTGCTCAATCAAAAGTAAGCTTCAACTCTGTTAGTTGAATGCGCAGAACAGATGGAAGTTTCACAGAATCCTTCTGTGTAGTTTTTATTTGAAGATATTCTTTTTTCCACTATAGGCCCCTTAGGGCTCTGAGTTTCCAATTGCAGGTTCTACAAAAACAGTGTTTCAGAACTCCTCAATGAAAGGTAAGGTTCAACTCTTTTAGTTGAATGCACAAATCAGAAAGAAGTTTCACAGAATGCTTCTGTGTAGTTTTTATTTGAAGATTTTCCTTTTTCCACTATAGGACAATTACCGCTCCGAATGTCCGCTTGCAGATTCTACAAAAAGAGTGTTTCAGAACTGCTCAATGAAAACTAAGGGTCAACTCTGTTAGTTGAATGCGCAGATCATAAAGAAGTTTCACAGAATGCTTCTGTGTACTTTTTATTTGAATATATTCTTTTTCCACAATAGGCCCTTCTACGCTCCGAATATCCTCTTTCAGTTTCTACAGAAAGAGTGTTTCAGAACTGCTTTATCAAAAGTGAGGTTCAACTCTGTTAGTTGAATGCAGAGATCAGAAGGAAGTTTCACAGAATGCTTCTGTGTAGTTTTTATTTAACGATATTCCTTTTTCCACTACAGGCCCCATAGCGCTCCGAAAGTCCACTTGCAGTTTCTACAGAAAGAGTGTGTCAGAACTGCTCAATCAAACGTAAGGTACAACTCAGTTAGTTGAATGCACAGATCAGAAAGTAATATCACAGAATGCTTCTGTGTAGTTTTTATTTGAAGATATTCCTTTTTCCACTATAGGAAACTTAGCGCTCCGAATGTCCGCTTGCAGATACTACAAAAAGAGTGTTTCAGAACTGCGCAATCAAAAGTACGGTTCAACTCTTTTAGTTGAATACGCAGATCAGAAAGAAGTTTCACAGAATGCTTCTGTGTAGTTTTTATTTGAAGATATTAATATTTCCACTATAGGCCCCTTAGCGCTCCAAATGTCCACTTGCAGTTTCCACAGAAAGAGTGTTTCAGAACTGCTCAGTCAAAAGTAAGTTTCACCTCTTTTACTTGCATGCACAGATCAGAAAGAAGTTTCACAGAATGCTTCTGTGTAGTTTTCATTTGAAGATATTCCTTTTTGCACTGTAGGCCCCAAAGTGCTCTGAATGTCCACTTGCAGTTTCTCCAGAGAGTTTCAGAACTGCTCAATCAAAATTAAGGTTCAACTCTGTCAGTTGAATGCACAGATCAGAAAGAAGTTTCACAGAATACTTCTGTGTAGTTTTTATTTTAAGATATTCCTTTTTCCTGTATAGGTCCCTTAGCGCTCCGAATGTCCACTTGCAGTATCTACAGAAAGAGTGTTTCAGAACTCCTCAATCAACAGTAAGTTTCAACTCTGTTAGTTGAAAACGCATATCAGAAAGAAGTTTAAGAGAGTGCTTCTGTTTAGTTTTTATTTCAACATATTCTTTTTTCCACTTTAGGCCCCTTAGCACTCCGAATGTGCACTGGCAGTTTCTACAGAAAGAGAGTTTCAGAACTGCTCTATCAAAACCAAGTTTCAACTCTGTTAGTTGAATGCACAGATCAGAAAGAAGTTTCACAGAATGCTTCTGTGTAGTTTTTATTTGAAGGTATTCCTTTTTCCATTATAGGCCCCTAAGTGCTCCGAATGTCCACTTGCAGTTTCTACAGAAAGAGTGTTTCAGAACTGCTCAATCAACAGTAAGCTTCAACTCTGTTAGTTGAATGCACAGATCAGAAATAAGTTTCACAGAATGATTCTGTGTAGTTTTTATTTGAAGATATTCCTTTTTCCACTATAGGCTGCTTAGTGCTCCGAATGTCCGCTTGCAGTTTCTACAGAAAGAGGGTTTCAGAACTGCTCAATGAAAAGTAAGGTTCAACTCTGTTAGTTGAATCCCGAAATCAGAGAGAAGTTTCACAGAATCCTTCTGAGTAGATTTTATTTGAAGATATTCCTTTTTCCACTACAGGCCCCTTAGTGCTCCGAATGTCCGCTTGCAGTTTCTACAGAAAGAGTGTTTCAGAACTGCTCAATCAAATGTAAGGTTCAACTCTGTCAGTTGAATGTGCAGATCATAAAGAAGTTCCGCAGAATTCTTCTGTGTAGTTTTTATTTGAAGATATTCCTTTTTCCACTATAAGCCCTTTAGTGCTCCGAATTTCCACTTTCAGTTTCAACAGAAAGAACCTTTCATAACTGCTCAGTCAAAAGTAAGGTTCAACTCCGTTATTTGAATGCACAGATCAGAAAGAAGTTTCACAAAATGCTTCTGTGTAGTTTTTTTTGAAGATATTCCTTTTTCCACTATAGGCCACTTAGGGCTCCGTCTATCCACTTGCAGTTTCTACGGAAACAGTGTTTCAGAGCTCCTCAATCAAAAGTAAGTTTCAACTCTGTTAGTTGAATGCACAGATCAGAAAGAAGTTTCCCAGAATGCTTATTTGTGGTTTTTATTTGAAGATATTCCTTTTTCCAATAAAGGCCCCTTAGCGCTCTGAATGTCCGCTTGCAGTTTCTACAGAAAGTGTGTTTCAGAAGTGCTCAATCAAAACTAAGGTTCAACTCTGCTAGTAGAATGCAAAGATCAGAAAGAAGGTTCACAGATTGCTTCTGTGTAGTTTTTAATTGAAGATATTCCTTTTTCCACTATAGGTTCCTTAGTGCTCCGAATGTCCACTTGCAGTTTCTGCAGAAAGAGTGTTTCAGAACTCCTCTATCAAAAGTAAGTTTCAACTCCGTCAGTTGAATGCAGAGATCAGAAAGAATTTTCACAGAATGCTTCTGTGTAGTTTTTATTTAAAGATATTCCTTTTTCCACTATAGGCCCCTGAGCGCTCAAAATGTCCGCCTGCAGTTTCTACAGAAAGAGTGTTTCAGAACTGCTCTATCAAAAGTAAGGTTCAACTCTGTTAGTTGAATGCACAGATCAGAAAGAGGTTTCATAGAATGCTCCTGGGTAGTTTTTATTTGAAGATATTCCTTTTTCCACAATAGGCCCATTAGAAATTAAAATGTCAACTTGCAGTTTCTACAGAAAGAGTGTTTCAGAACTGCTCAATCAACAGTAAGTTTCAACTCTGTTAGTTCAACGCCCACATCAGAAAGATGTTACACAGAATGCTTCTGTGTAGTTTTTATTTGAAGATATTCCTTTTTCCACCTTAGGCCACTTAGCGCTCCGAAAGTCCACTTGCAGTTTCCACAGAAAGATTGTTACAGAACTCCTCAATCAAAGGTAAGGTTCAACTCTGTTACTTGAAGGCACACATCAGAATGAAGTTTCACAGAATGCTTCAGTGTAGCTTTTATTTGAAGATATTCCTTTTTCCAAAATAGGCACCATATTGCTCCAAATGATCACTTCCAGGTTCTACAGAAAGAGTATTGCAGAACTGCTCAATCAAAAGTAAGGTTGAACATTGTTAGTTGAATAAACAGATCAGAAACAAGTTTCACAGAATGCTTCTGTGTAGTTTTTATTTTAAGATATTCCTGTTTGCACTATAGGCCCCTAAGCGCTCCGAATGTCCGCTTGCAGTTTCTAAAGAAAGAGTGTTTGAGAACTGCTCAATCAAAAATAAGGTTCAACTCTGTTTCTTCAATGCACAGATCAGAAAGAAGTTTCACAGAATACTTCTTTGTAGTTTTTATTTGAAGATATTCCTTTTTCCACTATAGGCCCCTTAGCGCTAAGAATGTCCGCTTGCAGTTTCTACAGAAAGAGTGTTTCAGAACTGCACTATCAACAGTAAGGTTCAACCCTGTTATTTGAATGCACAGATCAGTAAGAAGTTTCACAGAATGCTTCTGTGTAGTTTTTATTTGAAGATATTCGTTTTTCCACTATAGGTCGCTTAGTGCTCCTAATTTCCACTTGCAGTTTCTACAGAAAGATTGTTTCAGAACTCCTCAATGAAACATAAGTTTCAACTCTGTTATTTGAATGCACAAATGAAGAAGAAGTTTCACAGAATGCTTCTGTGTAGTTTTTATTTGAATATATTCCTTTTTCCACTAGAGGCCCCTTAGCGATCTGAAAGCCCGCTTGTAGTTTCTTCAGAGAGAGTGTATCATTACTCCTCAATCAAAAGTAAGGTTCAACTCCATTAGTTGAATCCACGGATCAGAAGGAAGTTTCACAGAAAGCTTCTGTGTAGTTTTTATTTGAAGATATTCCTTTTTCCACTATAGGCCCATTAGTGCTCAAAATGTCCACTTGCGGTTTCTACTGAAAGTGTTTTGGAACTCCTCAATCAAAAGTAAGGTCAATTCTATTAGTTGAATGCACGGTCAGGAGGAATTTTCACAGAATGCTTCTGTGTAGTTTTTATTTCAAGTTATTCCTTTTTCCACTATAGGCCGCTTAGCGCTCTGAATATCCACTTGCAGTTTCCACAGAAAGATTGTTATAGAACTTCTCAATGAAAAGTAAGGTTCAACTCTGTTATTTGAAGGCCCATATCAGAATTAAGTTTCACAGAATGCTTGTGTATAGTTTTTATTTGAAGATATCCCATTATCCACTATAGACACCTTAGCGCTGTGAATGTCCACTGGCAGTTTATACAGAAAGAGTGTTTCAGAACTCCTGAATCAAAAGTATGTTTCAAATCTGTGAGTTGAATGCACAAATGAGAAAGAAGTTTCACAGAATGCTTTTGTGTAGTTTTTATTTGAAGATATTCCTATTTCCACTATAGGCCACTTGGCACTCCGAATGTCTGCTTGCAGTTTCTACAGAAAGGGTGTTTCAGAACTGCTCAATGAAAAGTAAGGTTCAAGTCTGTTAGTTGAATGCAGAGATCAGAAAGAAGTTTCACAGAATGTTTCTGTATAGTTTTAATTTGAAGATATCCCATTATCCACTCTAGACCCCTTAGCGTTGCGAATGTCCCCTTGCAGTTTCTACAGAAAGAGTGTTTCAGAACTCCTCAATCAAATGTATGTTTCAACTCTGTGAGTTGAATGCACAGATGAGAAAGAAGTTTCACAGAATGCATCTGTGTAGTTTTTGTTTGAAGATATTCCTATTTCCACAGTAGGCCACTTGGCGCTGCGAATGTCCACTTGCAGTTTCTACAGAAAGGGTGTTTCAGAACTGATCAATCCAAAGTAAGGTTCAACTCTGATAGTAGAATGCACAGATCAGAAAGACGTTTCACAGAATGCTTCTGTGTAGTTTTTATTTGAAGATATTCCTTTTTCCACTATTGCCCGTTAGCACTCCGAATGTAAACTGGCAGTTCCTACAGAAAGAGTTTTTCAGAACTGCTCAATCATAAGTTAGTTTCAACTCTGTTAGCTGAATGCACAGATCAGAAAGATGTTTCACCGAATGTTTCTGTATAGATTTTATTTGAAGATATCCCTTAATCCACTATAGACCCCTTAGCATTGCGAATGTCCACTTGCAGTTTCTACAGAAAGAGTGCTTCAGAACTGCTCAAACAAAAGTAATGTTCATCTCTGTTAGTTGAATGCACAGATCAGAAAGAAGTTTAACAGAATGCTTCTGTGTAGTTTTAATTTGAAGATATTCCTTTTTCCACTATAGGACCAATAGCGCTCCGAATGTCCACTAGCAGTTTCTGCAGAAAGAGGGTTTCGGAACTGCTTAATCAAAAGTAAGGTTCATATCTGTTAGTTGAATGCACAGATCAGAAAGAACTTTCACAGAATGCTTCTGTGTAGTTTTTATTTGAAGATATTCCTTTTTCCACTATAGGCCCCTTAGCGCTCAGAATGTCCGCTTGCAGTTTCTACAGAAAGTGTTTTAGGACTGCTCAATCAAAAGTAAGGTTCATCTCTGTTAGTGGAATGCAGATATCAGAGAGAAGTTTCACAGTATGTTTCTGGGTAGTTTTTATTGAAGATATTCCTTTGTCCACTATAGGCGCCTTAGCGCTCCGAATGTCCACTTGCAGTTTCTACAGAAAGAGTGTTTCAGAACTTCTCAAACAAAGTAAGGTTCAACTCCGTTAGTTGAATGCACAGATCAGATTGAAGTTTAACAGAATGCTTCTGTGTAGTTTTTATTTGAAGATATTCCTTTTTCAACTACAGGCCCCGTAGCACTCCGAATCTCCACTTGCACTTTGTACAGAAAGAGTTTTTCAGAACTCCTCAATCAAAAGTAAGGTTCAAGTCTGTTAGTTGAATGCACAGATCAGAATGTAGTTTCACAGAATGCTTCTGTGTAGTTTTTATTTGAAGATAGTCCTTTTTCCACAATAGGCCCCTTAGCGCTCTGAATGTCCACTTGAAATTTGTACAGAAAGACTGTTTCAGAACTCCTCAATCAAAAGTAAGGTCAATTCCATTAGTTGAATGCACGGTCAGAAGGAAGTTTCACAGAATGCTTCTGTGTAGTTTTTATTTCAAGTTACTCCTTTTTCTACTATAGGCCGCTTAGCGCTCCGAATATCGACTTGCAGTTTCCACAGAAAGATTGTTAGAGAACTTCTCAATCAAATATAATGTTCAACTCTGTTACTTGAAGGCCCATATCAGAAAGCAGTTTCACAGAATGCTTCTGTGTAGTTTTTATTTGAAGATATTCCTTTTTCCACTATAGGCCGCTTAGTGCTCCTAATATCCACTTGCAGATTCTACAGAAAGATTGTTTCAGAACTCCTCAATCGAAAGTAAGTTTCAACGCTGTGAGTTGAATGCTCAGATGAGAAAGAAGTTTCATAGAATGCTTCTGTGTAGTTTTTATTTGAAGATGTTCCTTTTTCGACTATGGGCCCCTTTGCACTCCTAATGTCCACATGCAGTTTCTATAGAAAGAGTGTTTCAGAACTCCTCAATCTAAAGTAACTTTCAGATCTGTTTGTTGAATGCACAGATCAGAAAGAAGTTTCACAGAATTGTTCTGTGTAGTTTTTATTTGAAGATATCCCTTTTTTGACTATAGGCCACTTAGCGCTCCGAATGTCCACTTGCAGTTTCTACAGAAATAGTGTTTCAGAACACCTCAATCAAAAGTTAGGCTCAACCTTGTTAGTTGAATGCACAGATCAGCAAGTAGTTACACAGAATGCTTCTGTGTAGTTTTTATTTCAAGATATGCCTTTTTCCACTATAGGCCCCTTAGCGCTATGAATGTCCACTTGCAGTTCCTACAGAAAGAGTGTTTCAGAACTGCTCAATCAAAAGTGAGGTTCAACTCCGTTAGTTGAATGCACAGATCAGAAAGAAGTTTCACTGAATGCTTCTGTGTAATTTTTATTTGAAGATATTCCTTTTGCCGCTATAGGCCCCTTAGCGCTCTGAATGTCCACATGCAGTTTCTACAGAAAGAGTGTTTCAGAACTCTTCAATGAAAAGAAATGTTCAACTCTGTTACTTGAATGCACAGATAAGAAAAAAGTTCCACAGAATGCTTCTGTGTAGTTTTCATTTGAAGATATTCCTTTTCCCACTATAGGCCGCTTAGCGCTCCGAATGTCCACTTGCAGTTTCTACAGAGTATTTCAGATCTCCTCAATGAAAACTAAGGTTCAACTCCGTTAGTTGAATGCACAGATCAGAAACAAGTTTCACAGAATGGTTCTGTGTAGTTCTTATTTGAAGATATTCCTTTTTCCACTGAATGCCATGTAGCTCTCTGAATGTCCACTTGCAGTTCCTTCAGAAAGAGTGTTTCAGGACTCCTCAATCAAAAGTAAGTTTCAACACTGTGAGTTGAATGAACAGATGAGAAAGAAGTTTCACAGAATGCTTCTGTGTAGTTTTTATTTGAACATGTTCCTTTTTCGACTATGGGCCCCTTTGCGCTCCTAATGTCCACATGCAGTTTCTATAGAAAGAGTGTTTCAGAACTCCTCAATGAAAAGTAACTTTCAGCTCTGTTAGTTGAATACACAGCTCAGAAAGAAGTTTCACAGACTTCTTCTCTGTAGTTTTTATTTGAAGATATTCCTTTTTCCACTACAGGCCCCTTAGCGCTACAAATGTAAACTAGCAGTTTCTACAGAAAGAGTGTTTCATATATGCTCAATCAAAAGTAAGGTTCAACTCTGTTAGTTGAATGCAGAGATCAGAAAGAAGTTTCACAGAATGGTTCTGCGTGGTTTTTATTTGAAGCTATTCCTTTTTCCAATATACGCCCCATAGCGCTCCGAATATCCACTTGCAGTTTCTACAGAAAGATTCTTTCAGAACTCCTCAATCAAAAGTAAGGTTCAACTCTGTTAGTTGAATGCACAGATCAGAAAGAAGTTTCACAGAATTCTTCTGTGTAGTTTTTATTTGAAGATATCCCTTTTTCGACTATAGGCCCCATAGCGCTGCGAATGTCCACTTGCAGTTCCTACGGAAAGAGTGTTTCAGAACTGCTCAATCAAAAGTAAGGTTCAACTCTGTTAGTTGAATGCGCACATCAGAAAGGAGTTTCACAGAATGCTTCTGTGTAGTTTTTATTTGAAGATATTCCTTTTTCCACTATAGGCCCCTTAGCGCACCGAATGTGCACTTGCAGTTTCCACAGAAAGACTGTTTCAGAACTCCTCAATCAAAAGTAAAGTTCAACTCTGTTAGACGAATGCATAGATCAGAAACAAGTTTCACAGAATGCTTGTGTGTAGCTTTTATTTGAAGTTATTCCTTTATCCACAGTAGGCCCCTTTGCGCTCTGTATGTCTGGTAGCAGTTTCTACAGAAAGAGTGTTTCAGAACTGCTCAATTAAAAGTAAGGTTCAACTCTGTTAGTTGAATGCACAGATCAGAAAGAAGTTTCACAGAATGCTTCTGTGTAGTTTTTTTTTGAAGGCATTCCTTTTTCCACTGTAGGCCCCTTAGCACTCCGAATGCCCACTTCGGGTTTCTACAGCAAGAGATTTTCAGAACTGTTAAATCAAAAGTAATGTTCAAATCTGTTATTTGAATGCTCAGATCAGAAAGAAGAATGACAGAATGCTTCTGTGTACTTTTTACTGGAAGACATTCCTTTTTCCACTATAGGCCCCTTTGCGCTCTGAATGTCCTCTTGCAGTTTTTACAGAAAGAGTGTTTCAGAACTGCTCAATGAAAAGTAAGGTTCAGTTCTGTCAGTTAAATGCACAAATCAGAAAGTAGGTTCACAGAATGCTTCAGTGTAGTTTTTATTTGAAGATATTCCTTTTTCCACTAAGGGCCCCTTTTCGCTCTGAATGTCCACTTGCAGTTTCTACACAAAGAGTGTTTCAGAACTGCTCAATCAAAAGTAAGGTGCAACTCAGTTAGTTGAATGCGCAGATCAGAAAGTAGTTTCACAGAATGCTTCTGGGTAGTTTTTATTTGAAGATATTCCTTTTTCCACTATAGGCCCATTAGCACTCCGAATGTACGCTTGCAGTTTCTACAGAAAGATTGTTTCAGTACTGCTCAATCAACAGTAAGATTCAACTCTGTTCGTTGAATGCACAGATCAGAAAGAAGTTTCACAGAATGCTTCTGTGTAGTTTTTATTTGAAGATATTCCTTTTTCCACTATAGGTCCCTTAGCGCTCCAAATATCCACTAGCAGTTTCTACAAACAGCGTGTTTCAGAACACCTCAATGAAAACTAATATTCAGCTCTCTTAGTTAAATGCACACATCGGAAAGAATTTTCACAGAATGCTTCTGTGTAGTTTTTATTTGAAGATAGTCCTTTTTCCACTATGGGCCACTTAGCGCTCCAAATGTCCACTTGCAGTTTCTTCAGAAAGAGTGTTTCAGGACTCCTCAATCAAAAGTAAGTTTCAACTCTGTGAGTTGAATGCACAGATGAGAAAGAAGTTTCACAGAATGCTTCTGTGTAGTTTTTATTTGAAGATATTACTTTTTCCACTATAGGCCCATTAGCACTCTGAATGTGCGCTTGCAGTTTCTACAGAAAGATTGTTTCAGAACTGCTCAATCAAAAGTAAGATTCAACTCTGTTCGTTGAATGCACAGATCAGAAAGTAGTTTCACAGAATGCTTCTGTGTAGTTTTTATTTGAAGATATTCCTTTTTCCACTATAGGCCCCTTAGCGCTCCAAATATCCAATAGCAGTTTCTACAGACAACGTGTTTCAGAACAGCTCAATGAAAACTAATATTCAGCTCTCTTAGTTAAATGCACACATTGGAAAGAATTTTCACAGAATGCTTCTGTGTAGTTTTTATTTGAAGATATTCCTTTTTCCAGTATAGGCCACTTAGCGCTCTGAATGTCCACTTGCAGTTTCTTCAGAAAGAGTGTTTCAGGACTCCTCAATCAAAAGTAAGTTTCAACTCTGTGAGTTGAATGCACAGATGAGAAAGAAGTTTCACAGAATGCTTCTGTGTAGTTTTTATTTCAAGATATTCCTTTTTCGACTATGGGACCCTTTGTGATCCTAATGTCCACATGCTGTTTCTATACAAAGAGTGTTTCTGAACTCCTCAATCAAAAGTAACTTTCAGCTCTGTTAGTTGAATACACATCTCAGAAAGCAGTTTCACAGAATGCTTCTGTGTAGTTTTTATTTTAAGATATTCCTTTTTCCAGTATAGGCCCCTTAGCGCTATGAATTTCCAATTCCAGTTCCTACAGAAAGAGTGTTTCAGAACTGCTCAATAAAAAGTAAGGTTCACCTCTGTTAGTTGAATGAACAGATCAGAAACAAGTTTCAGAGAATGCTTCTGTGTAGTTTTTATTTGAAGATATTCCTTTTTCCACTATAGGCCCCTTAGCGCTCCGAATGTCCACTTGCAGTTTCTACCGAAAGAGTGTTTCAGAACTGCTCAATGAAAAGTAAGGGTCAACACTGTTAGTTGAATGCACAGATCATAAAGAAGTTTCACAGAATGCTTCTGTGAAGGTTTTATTTGAATATATTCCTTTTTCCACAATAGGACCTTTAACGTTCCAAATATCCTCTTGCAGCTTCTACAGAAAGAGTGTTTCAGAACTGCTCAATCAAAAGTAAGGTTCAACTCTGTTAGCTGAATGCACAGATCAGAAAGAAGTTTCACAGAATGCTTCTGGGTACTTTTGATTTGAAGATATTCCTTTTTCCACTATAGGCCCCTTAGCGCTCCGAATGTCCACTTGCGGTTTCTACAGATTGTTTCAGAACTCCTCAATCAAAAGTAAGGTTCAACTCTGTTAGTTGAATGCACAGATCAGAAAGAAGTTTTACAGAATTGTTCTGTGTAGTTCTTATTTGAAGATATTCCTTTTTCCACTGTAGGCCAGGTAGCGCTCCGAAAGTCCACTTGCAGTTTCTTCAGAAAGAATGTTTCAGGACTCCTCAATAAAAAGGAAGTTTCAACTCTTTGAGTTGAATTTACAGATGAGAAAGTAGTTTCACAGAATGCTTCTGTGTAGTTTTTATTTCAAGATATTCCTTTTTCGACTATGGGCCCCTTTGTGCTCCTAATGTCCACATGCTGTTTCTATACAAACAGTGTTTCAGAACTCCTCAATCAAAAGTAACTTTCAGCTCCCTTAGTTGAATACACAGCTCAGAAAGGACTTTCACAGAATGCTTCTGTGTAGTTTTTATTTGAAGATATTCCTTTTTCCACTATACGCCCCTTAGCGCTATGAATTTCCAATTGCAGTTCCTACAGAAAGAGTGTTTCAGAACTGCTCAATCAAAAGTAAGGTTCAACTCTGTTAGTTGAATGCACAGATCAGAAACAAGTTTCACAGAATGCTTCTGTGTAGTTTTTATTTGGAGATATTCCATTTTCCACTATAGGCTCCATAGCGCTCCGAATGTCCACTTGCAGTTTCTACAGAAAGAGTGTTTCAGAACTGCTCAATCAAAAGTAAGGTTCAAATCTGTTAGTTGAATGTACAGATCAGAAAGAAGTTTCACAGAATGGTTCTGTGTTGTTTTCATTTGAAGATATTGCTTTTTCCACTGTACATCCCTTAGCGCTCGGAATGTCAACTTGCAGTTACTACAGAAAGAGTCTTTCAGAACCGGTCAATGAAAAGTAAGGGTCAACTCTGTTAGTTGAATGCACAGATCATAAAGAAGTTTCACAGAATGCTTCTGTGTAGTTTTTATTTGAATATATTCTTTTTTCCACAATAGGCCCTATAAAGCTCTGAATATCCTCTTGCAGTTTCCACAGAAAGAGTGTTTCAGAACTGCTCAATGAAAAGTAAGGTTGAACTCTGTTATTTGAATGCACAGATCAGAAAGAAGTTTCACAGAATGCTTCTGGGTAGTTTTGATTTGAAGATACTCCTTTTTTCCACTATAGGCCCCTTACAGCTCTGAAAGTCCACTTCCAGTTTCTACAGAAAGAGTTTTTCAGAACTCCTCAATCAAAAGTAAAGTTCAACTCTGTTAGATGAATGCATAGATCAGAAACAAGTTTCACAGAATGCTTCTGTGTAGTTTTTATTTGAAGTTATTCGTTTTTCCACAATAGGCCCATTAGCGCTCTGAATGTCCGCTAGCAGTTTCTGCAGAAAGAGTTTTACGGAACTGCTCAATTAAAAGTAAGGTTCAACTCTTTTAGTTGAATGCACAGATCATAAAGAAGTTTCACAGAATGCTTCTGTGTAGTTTTTATTTGAAGATATTCCTTTTTCAACTGTAGGCCCCTTAGCGCTCCAAATGTATGCTTCGGGATTCTACAGCAAGAGTTTTTCAGAACTGTTAAATCAAAAGTAATGTTCAAATCTGTTATTTGAATGCTCAGATCAGAAAGAAGAATCACAGAATGCTTCTGTGTAGTTTTTACTTGAAGATATTCCTTTTTCCACTATAGGCCCCTTAGTGTTCCGAATGTCCTCTTGCAGTTTCTACAGAAACAGTGTTTCAGAACTGCTCAATGAAAAGTAAGGTACAGCTCTGTTAGGTAAATGCACAGATCAGAAAGAATGTTCACAGAATGCTTCAGTGTAGTTTTTATTTGAAGGTATTCCTTTTTCCACTAAGGGCCCCTTATCGCTCTGAATGTCCACTTGCAGTTTCTACAGAAAGAGTGTCTCAGAACTGCTCAATCAAAAGTAAGGTTCAACTCTGATATTTGAATGGACAGATCAGAAAGAAGATTCACAGAATGCTTCTGTGTAGTTTTTATTTGAAGTTATTCCTTTTTCCAATATAGGCCACTTAGCGCTCTGAATGTCCACTAGCAGTTTCTACAGAAAGAGTGTTTCAGAACTGCTCAATCAAAAGTAAGGTTCAACTCTGTTAGTTGAATGCACAGATCAGAAAGAAGTTTCACAGAATGCTTTTGTGTAGTTTTTATTTGAAGATATTCCTTTTTCCAGTATAGGCCCATTAGCACTCCGAATGTCCGCTTGCAGTTTCTACAGAAAGATTGTTTCTAAACTGCTCAATTAAAAGTAAGATTCAATTGTGTTCATTAAATGCGCAGATCAGAAAGAAGTTTCACAGAATGCTTCCGTGTAGTTTTTATTTGAAGATATTCCTTTTTCAACTATTGGCCCATTAGCGCTCCAAATATCCACTTGCAGTTTGTACAGACAGAGTGTTTCAGAACTGCTCAATGAAAACTAAGTTTCAGCTCTCTTAGATAAATGCACACATCAGAAAGAAGTTTCACAAAATGCTTCTGTGTAGTTTTTATTTGAAGATATTCCTTTTTCCAATATAGGCCCCTTAGCGCTCCAAATGTCCACTTGCAGTTTCTACAGAGTGTTTCAGAACTCCTCAATCAAAAGTAAGGTTCCACTGTGCTAGTTGAATGCACAGATCAGAAAGAAGTTTTACAGAATGTTTCTGTGTAGTTCTTATTTGAAGATATTCCTTTTTCCACTGTAGGACAGGTAGTGCTCCGAATGTCCACTTGCAGTTTCTTTAGAAAGTATGTTTCAGGACTCCTCAATCAAAAGTAAGTTTCAACTCTGTGAGTTGAATGCACAGATGAGAAAGAAGTTTCACAGAATGCTTCTGTGTAGTTTTTATTTGAAGATGTTCCTTTTTCGACTATGGGCCCCTTTGTCCTCCAAATGTCCACATGCAGTTTGTATAGAAAGAGTGTTTCAGAACTCTTCAATCAAAAGTAACTTTCAGCTCTGTTAGTTAAATACACAGCTCAGAAAGAAGTTTCACAGAATTCTTCTGTGTAGGTTTTATTTGAAGATATTCCTTTTTCCACTATAGGCCCCTTAGCGCTACAAATGTCCACTTGCAGTTTCTACAGAAAGAGAGTTTCATAACTGCTCAATCAAGAGTACGGTTCAACACTGTTAGTTGAATGCAGAGATCAGAAAGAAGTTTCAAAGCATGATTCTGTGTAGTTTTTATTTGAAGATATTCCTTTTTCCAATATACGCCCCTTAGCACTCTGAATGTCCACTTGCAGATCCTACAGAAAGAGTCTTTCAGAACTGCTCAATCAGAAGTAAGCTTCAAGTCTGTTAGTTGAATGCACTGAACAGAAATAAGTTTCTCAGAATGCTACTCTGCAGTTTTTATTTGGAGATAGTGCTTTTTCCACTATAGGTCCCTTAGTGCTCTGAATGTCTATTTTCAATTTCTACAGAAAGAGTGTTTCAGATCTGCTCAGTCAAAAGTAAGCTTCAACTCTGTTAGTTGAATGCACAGAACAGAAAGAAGTTTCACAGAATGATTCTGTGTAGTTTTTATTTGAAGATATTCCTTTTTCCACTATACGCCCCTTAGCGCTCCGAATGTCCCCCTGCAGTTTCTACAGAAAGAGTCTTTCAGAACTGATCAATCAAAAGTAAGTTTCAACTCTGTTAGTTGAATGCACTGAACAGAAAGAAGTTTCACAGAATGCTCCTGTGTAGTTTTTATTTGAGGTTATTTCTTTTTCCACTATAGGTCCATTAGTGCTCCGAATGTCCACTTGCAGTTTCTACAGAAAGTGTGTTTCATAACTGCTCAATAAAATGTAAGGTTCAACTCCTTTACTTGAGTGCACAGAACACAAAGAAGTTTCACAGAATGCTTCTGTGTGGTTTTTATTTGAAGATATTCCTTTTTCGACTGTAGGCCATTTAGCGCTCCGAATGTCAACTTGCAGTTTCTACAGAAAGAGTGTTTCAGAACTGCTCAATCAAAAGCAATCTTCAACTCTGTTACTTGAATGACCAGAACTGAAAGAAGTTTCACTGAATGATTCTGTGTAGTTTTTATTTGAAGATATTCCGTTTTCCACTATAGGCCCCTTAGCGCTCCAAATGTCCACTTGCAGTTTCTACAGAAAGAGTGTTTCCGAAATGCTCAATGAAAAGTAAGCTTAAATTCTGTTAGTTGGATGCACAGAACGAAAAGAAGTTTCACAGAATGCTCCTGTGTAGTTTTTATTGGAAGATATTCCTTTTTCCACAACAGGCCCCTTAGTGCTCCGAATGTCCACTTGCGGTTTCTACAGAAAGAGTGTTTCAGAAATGCTCAATCAAAACTAAGTTTTACTTCTGTTAGTTGAATACACAGAACAGATAGAATTTTCACAGAATGCTTCTGTGTACTTTTTATTTGAAGATATTCCTTTTTCCACTACAGACCCCTTAGATTTCCTAGTATCCAGTTGCAGTTTCTACATACAGAGTGTTTCAGAACTGCTCAATCAAAAGTAAGCTTCAGATTTGTTAGCTGAATGCACAGAACAGAAAGAAGTTTCATAGAATGCTTCTGTGTAGTTTTTATTTGAAGATATTCCTTTTTCCAATATAGACCCCATAGTGCTCCCAATGTCCATTTGCAGTTTCTACAGACCGAGTGTTTCAGAATTGCTCAATCAAAAGTAAACTTCAACTCTGTTAGCTGAATGCACAGAACAGAAAGAATTTTCACAGGATGCTTCTATGTAGTTTTTATTTGAGGATATTCCTGTTTCCACTATAGGCCATGCAGCGCTCAGAATGTCCACATGCAATTTCTACAGAAAGAGTTTTTCAGAACTGCTCAATCAAAAGTACGCTTCAACTATGTTACTTGAATGCACAGAACAGAAAGAAGTTTCACAGAATGCTTCTGTGAAGTTTTTATTTGAAGATATTCCTTTTTCCACTGTAGGCCACTTAGCGCGCCGAATGTCCACTTGCACGTTCTACAGAAAGAGTGTTTCAGAACTGCTCATACAAAAGTAATCTTCAACTCTGTTAGTTGAAAGCACACAACAGAAAGCAGTTTCAAAGAATGCTTCTGTGTAGGTTTTATTTGAGGATATTCCTTTTCCACTATAGGCCCCTTAGCGCTCCGAATGTCCACTTGCAGTTTCTACAGAAAGAATGTTTCAGAACTGCTCAAAAAAAAGTAAGCTTCAAATCTGTTAGTTGAATGCACAGAACAGAAAGAAGATTCACAGAATGCTTCTGTGTAGTTTTTATATGAAGATATTCCTTTTTCCACTATAGGACCCTTAGCGCTCTGAATGTCCAAATGCATTTTCTACAGAAAGAGTGTTTCAGAACTGCTCAAACAAAAGTAAGCTTCAAATCTGTTAGTTGAATGCACAGAACAGAAACGAGTTTCAAAGAATGCTTCTGTGTAGTTTTTATTTGAAGATATTCCTTTTTCCACTGCAGGCCCCTTAGTGCTTCGAATATCCACTTGCAGTTGCTACAGAAAGAGTCTTTCAGAACTCCTCAATCAAAAGTAAGCTTTACCTCTGTTAATTGAATGCCCAGAACAGGAAGAAGTTTCACAGAATGCTTCTGTGTAGTTTTTATTTGAAGATATTCCTTTTCCCACTATAGGCCCCTTAGTCCTCCGAATGTCCACCTACAGTTTCTACAGAAACAATGTTTCAGAACTGCTCAATCAAAAGTAATCTTCAACTCTGTTAGTTGAATGCACACAACAGTATGAAGTTTCACGGAATGATTCTGTGTAGTTTTTATTTGAAGATATTTCTTTTTCAACTGTAGGCCCCTTAGCGCTGCGAATGTCCACTTGCAGTTTCTACAGGAAGAATTTTTCAGAAGTGCTCAATCAAAGGTAAGCTTTAACTCTCTTTATTAAATGCACAGAACAGAAAGAAGTTTCACAGAATGCTTCTGTGTAGTTTTTATTGAAGATATCTGTTTTTCCACTATAGTCCCCTTAGCTCTCTGAATGTCCACTTGCAGGTTCTACAGAAACACTCTTTCAGAACTGCTCAATCAAAAGGAATCTTCAGCTGTTAGTTGAAAGCACCGAACAGAAAGAAATTTCACAGAATGCTTCTGTGTAGTTTTTATTTGAGGATATTCCTTTTTCCACTGTAGGCCCTGTAGCGCTCAGAATGTCCAATTGCAGTTTCTAGAGAAAGAGAGTTTCAGAACTGCTCAACCAAAAGTAAGCTACAACTCTGTTAATTGAATGCACAGTACAGAAAGAAGTTTCAAAGAATGCTTCTGTGTAGTTTTTATTTGAAGATATTACTTTATCCACTATTGGCCCCTTAGTGCTCCGAACGTCGACTTGCAGTTTCTACAGAAAGTGTGTTTCAGAACTCTTCAATCAAAAGCAAGCTTTACCACAGTTAGTTGAATGCGCAGAACAGAAAGAACTTTCACAGAATGATTCTGTGTAGTTTTTATTTGAAGATATTCCTTTTTCCACTATAGGCCCCTTAGTGCTCCGAATGTCCACTTGCAGTTTCTACAGAAAGAGAGTTTCAGAACTGCTCAATCAAAAGTAAGCTTCATCTCTGTTAGCTGAATGCTCGGAACAGAAAGAAGTTTCACGGAATTCTTCTGTGTAGTTTTTAATTGAAGATATTCCTTTTTCCACTGTAGGCCCTTAAGCTCTCCGAATATCCACTTGCGGTTTCTACAGAAAGAGTGTTTCAGAACTGCCCAATCAAAAGTAAGCTTCAACTCTGTTAGTTGAATGCACAGAACAGAAAGGAGTTTCACAGAATGCTTCTGTGTAGTTTTTATTTGAAGATATTCCTGATTCCACTATAGGCCCCTTAGCACTCCGAATGTCCACTTGCACTTTCTACAGAAAGAGTGTTTCAGAACTGCTCAATCAAAAGTAATATTCAACTCTGTTACTTGAATGCACAGAACAGAAAGAAATTTCACAGAATGCTTCTGTGTAGTTTTATTTGAGGATATTTCTTTTTACACTATAGGTCCCTTAGCGCTCCGAATGTCCACTTGCAGTTTCTACACAAAGAGAGTTTCAGAACTGCTCAATCAAAAGTAAGCTTCAACTCTGTTATTTGAATGCTCAGAACAGGAAGAAGTTTCACGGAATTCTTCTGTGTAGTTTTTATTTGAAGACATTCCTTTTTCCAATATAGGCCATTTAGCACTCAGATTGTCCACTTACAGTTTCTACAGAAAGAGTGTTTCAGAACTCCTCAATCAAAATAAGCTTTACCACAGTTAGTTGAATGCACAGAACAGAAAGAACTTTCACAGAATGCTTCTGTGTAGTTTTTATTTGAAGATATTCCTTTTTCCACTATAGGCCCCTTAGCGCTCCTAATGTCCACTTGCAGTTTCTACAGAAACAGTGTTTCAGAACTGCTCAATCAAAAGTAATCTTCAATACTGTTATTTGAATGCACAGAACAGGAAGAAGTTTCACAGAATGATTCTGTGTAGTTTTTATTTGAAGATATTCCTTTTTCCACTATACGCCCCTTAGCGCTCCGAATGTCCACTTGCAGTTTCTACAGAAAGAATGTTTCAGAACTGATCAATCAAAAGTAAGTTTCAACTCTGTTAGTTGAGTGCACTGAACAGAAAGAAGTTTCACAGAATGCTTCTGTGTAGTTTTTATTTGAGGTTATTTCTTTTTCCACTATAGGTCCATTAGTGCTCCGAATGTCCACTTGCAGTTTCTACAGAAAGAGTGTTTCTGAACTGCTCAATCAAATGTAAGGTTCAAATCTGTTAGTTGAGTGCACAGATTAGAAAGAAGTTTCACAGAATGCTTTTGTGTAGTTTTTATTTGAAGATATTCCTTTTTCCAATATAGACCCCTTAGCGCTCCAAATGTCCACTTTCAGTTTCTACAGAAAGAGTGTTTCAGAACTGCTCAATCAAAAGTAAGCATCAATTCTGTTAGTTGAATGCACAGAAAAGAAAGTAGTTTCACAGAATGCTGCTGTGTAGTTTTTATATAGAGATATTCCTTTTTCCAGTATAGGCCACTTAGCGCTCCGAATGTCCACCTGCGCTTTCTACAGAAATAGTGTTTCAGAACTGCTCAATCAAAAGTAAGCTTCAACTCAGTTTCACGCACAGAACAGGAAGAAGTTTCACAGAAGGCTTCTGTGTAGTTTTTATTTGAGGATATTTCTTTTTCCCGTATAGGCCCCTTAGTGCTCACAACGTCCAATAGCAGTTTCTACCAAAAGAGTGTTTCAGAACTGCTCAAACAAAAGTAAGCTTCAACTCTGTTAGTTGAATGCACAGAACAGGTAGAAGTTCCACAGAATTCTTCTGGGTAGTTTTAATTTGGAAATATTACTTTTTCCACTATAGACCCTTTAGCTCTCTGAATGTCCACTTGCAGTTTATACAGAAAGAGTGTTTCAGAACTGCTCATTCAATAGTAAGCTTCAACTCTGTTAGTTGAAAGCACAGAACACAAAGATGTTGCACAGAATGCTTCTGTGAGGTTTTTATTTGGAAATATACCTTTTTCCACTTCAGGCCACTTAGGGCTCAGAATGTCCAATTGCAGTATCTACAGAAAGAGTATTTCAGAACGTATCAATCAAAAGTAAGCTTCAACTCTGTGAGTTGAATGCACAGAACAGATAGAAGTTTCACAGAATGATTCTGTTTAGTTTTCATTTGAAGTTATTCCTTTTTCCACCATAGGCCCCATAGGGCTCACAAGGGCCACTTGCAGTTTATACAGAAAGAGTGTTTCAGAACTGCTCAATCAAAAGTAAGCTTCAATTCTCTTAGTTGAATGCACAGAAGAGAAAGAAGTTTCACAGAATGCTTCTGTGTAGTTTTTACTTGTGAATATTCCTTTTTCCACTATAGGCCCCTTAGCGTTCGGAATGTCAACTTGCAGTTTCTACAGAAAGAGTGTTTCAAAACTGCTCAAACAAAACTAAGTTTCAACTCTGTTAGTTGAATGCACGGAACAGAAAGAAGTTTAACAGAATCCTTCTGTGTAGTTTTTATTTGGAGATATTAGTTTTTCCACTGTAGACCCTTTAGCGCTTCGAATGTCCACTTGCAGTTTCTACAGAAAGAGTGTTTCAGAACTCCACAATCAAAAGTAAGCTTCAACTATGTTAGTTGAATGCACAGAACAGAAAGAAGTTTCACATAATGCTTCTATGTAGTTTTTATTTGGAGATACTCCTTTTTCCACTATTGGCCCCTTAGCGCTCAGAATGTCCACTTGCAGTTTCTACAGAAAGAGTGTTTCAGAACTCCTCAATCACAAGTAAGCTTCAAATCTGTTAGTTGAATGCACGGAACAGAAAGAAGTTTCACAGAATTTTTCTGTGTAGTTTTTATTTGAAGATATTCCTTTTTCCACTATAGGCCCCTTAGAACTCGGAATGGCCACTTGCAGATTCTACAGAAATAGTGTTTCAGAACTGCTCAATCAAAAGTAATCTTCAACTCTGTTAGTTGAATGCACAGAAAAGAAAGACGTTTCACAGAATACTGCAGTGTAGTTTTTATTTGAAGATATTCCTTTTTCCACTATAAGTCCCTTTGCGCTCCGAATGTCCACTTGCAGTTTCTACAGATAGATTTTTTCGGAAATGATCAATTAAAAGTAATCTTCGACTCTGTTAGTTGAATGCACAGAACAGAAAGAAGTTTCACAGAATGATTCTGTGTAGTTTTTATTTGAAGATATTCCTTTTTCCACTATAGGCCCCTCAGCACTCAGAATGTCCACTTGCAGTTTCTACAGAAAGAGTGTTTCAGAACTGCTCAGTTAAAAGTTAGCTTTAACTCTGTTAGTTTAATGCACAGAACAGAAAGAAGTTTCACTGAATGCTTCTGTGTAGTTTTTATTTGAAGATATTCTTTTTCCACTATAGGCCCCTTAGCTTTCCGAATATCCACTTGCAGTTTCTACAGAAAGAGAGTTTCAGAACTGCTCATTAAAAAGTGAGCTTCAACTCTGTTAGTTGAATGCACACAAGAGAAAGCAGTTTCACACTATGCTTCTGTGTAGTTTTCATTTGAAGAGATTCCTTTTTCCACTATACGCCCCTTAGCGCTCTGAATGTCCACTTTCACTTTCTACAGAAAGCGTGTTTCACAACTGCTCAATCAAAAGTAAGCCTCAACTCTGTTAGTTGAATGTACAGAACTGAAAGAAGTTTCACAGAAAGCTTCTGTGTAGTTTTTATTTGGAGGTATTCCTGCTTCCAATATAGGCCCCTTCGCGCTCAGAATGAACTCTTGCACTTTCTACAGAAAGAGTGTTTCAGAACTGCGCAATCAAATGTAAGCTTCAACTCTGTTAGTTGAATGCACAGAACAGATAGAAGTTTCACAGAATGCTTCTGTATAGTTTTTATTTTGAGATATTCCTTTTTCCACTGTAGGCCCCTTAGCGCTTCGAATGTCCACTTGCAGTTTCTACAGAAAGGGTCTTTCAGAACTCCACAATGAAAAGTAAACTTCAACTATGTTATTTGAATGCACAGAACAGAAAGAAGTTTCATAGAATGCTTCTGTGTAGTTTTTATTGGAAGATATTCTTTTTTCCACTGTAGGCCCATTGGCTCTCAGAATGTCCACCTGCAGTTTCTACAGAAAGAGTGTTTCAGAACTGCTGAGTCAAAAGTAAGCTTCAACTTTGTTAGCTGAATGCCCAGAACAGAAAGTAGTTTCACATAATTCTTCTGTGTAGTTTTTATTTGAAGATATTCCATTTTCCACTATAGGCCCCTTAGCGTACGGAATGTCCACATGCTGTTTCTACAGAAAGTGAGTTTCAGAACTGCTCAATCAAAAGTAAGTTATAATTCTGTCAGTTGAATGAACAGAACAGAAAGACGTTTCACAGAATGTTTCTGTGTAGCTTTTATTTGGAGATATTCCTTTATCCACTGTGGGACCCTTAAAGCTGCGAATGTCCACGTGCACTTTCTATAGAAAGAGTGTTTGAGAACTGCTCAATCAAAAGTAAGCTTCAGCTCTGTTAGTTGAATGCACAGAACAGAAAGGAGTTTCATAGAATGCTTCTGTGTAGTTTTTATTGGAAGATATTCTTTTTTCCACTATAGGCCCATTGGTGCTCCGAATGTCCACTTGCAGTTTCTACAGAAAGAGTGTTTCTGAACTGCACAATCAAAAGTAAGCTTCAACTCTTTTACTTGAAAGCACAGAATAGAAAGAAGTTTCACAGATTGCTTCCGTGTAGTTTTTATTTGAGGATATTACTTTTTGCACTATAGGCCCCTTAGAGCTCCGAATGTCCACTTGCAGTTTCTACAGAAGGGGTGTTTCAGAACGGCTCAATCAAAAGTATTCTTCAACTCTGTTAGTTGAATGCACGGAACAGAAAGAAGTTTCACAGAATGATTCTGTGTAGTTTTTAATTAAAGATAATCCTTTTACCACTGTAGGTCCCTTAGCGTTCCGAATGTCCACTTGCAATTTCTACAGATAGAGTGTTTCAGAACTGCTCAATCAAAAGTAAGCTTCAACTCTGTTAGTTGAAGTCACAGAACACAAAGAAGTTTCACAGAATGATTCTGTGTATCTTTTATTTGAAGATATTCCTTTTTCCACTATAGGCCCCTTAGCCCTCCAAATGTCCACTTGCACATTCTACAGAAACAGTGTTTCAGAACTGCTGAATCAAAAGTACACTTCAACTCTGTTAGTTGAATGTACAGAACAGAAAGAAGTTTCAGAGAATGCTTCTGTGTAGTTTTTATTTGGAGATATTCCTTTTTCCACTATACGCCTTTAAGCCCTCAGAATGTCCACTTGCAGTTCCTACAGAAAGGGTATTTCAGAACTGCTCAATCAAAAGTAAACTTCAACTCTGTTAGTTGAATGCACAGAAAAGAAAGAAGTTTCACAGAATGATTCTGTGTAGTTTTTATTTGAAGATATTCCTTTCTCCACAATAGGCCCCTAACCTTTCGGAATGTCCACTTGCAGTTTCTAAAAAAGAGTGTTTCAGAACTGCTCAATCAAAAGTAAGCTTCAACTCTGTTAGTTGAATGCACAGAACAGGCAGAAGTTTCACAGAACTGTGTAGTTTTTATTTGGAGATTTTACTTTTTCCACTATACGCCCCTTAGCTCTCAGAATGTCCACTTGCAGTTTCTACAGAAAGAGTGTTTCAGAACTGCTCAATCAATAGTAAGCTTCAACTCTTTTCGTTGAATGCACAGAACACTAAGAAGTTTCACAGAATGCTTCTGTGAAGTTTTTATTTGGAAATATTCCTTTTTCCACTATAGGCCACTTAGCGGTCAGAATGTCCAATTGCAGTTTCTACAGAAAGAGTATTTCAGAACTTCTCAATTAAAAGTAAGCTTCAACTCTGTTAGTTGAATGCGCAGAACGGAAAGAAGTTTCACAGAATGCTTCTGTGTAGTTTTTATTTGAAGATATTCCTTTTTCCACTACAGGCCCCTTAGCGCTCTGAGTATCCACTTGCAGTTTCTTCAAAAATAGTGTTTCAGAACTGCTCAATCAAAAGTGAGCTTCAACTCTGTTAGGTGAATGCACAGAACAGAAAGAAGTTTCACAGAATGCTTCTGTGTAGTTTTTATTTGGTGAAATTCCTTCTTCCACTATAGGCTGCGTTTCGCTCCAAATGTCCACTTGCAGTTTATACAGAAAGAGTGTTTCAATACTCCTCAATCAAAAGAAAGGTTTAACTCTGTTAGAAGAATGCACAGATCAGAAAGAAGTTTCACAGAATGCTTCTGGGTAGTTTTTAGTTGAAGATATTCTTTTTCCACGTTTGGCCGCATAGCACTCCAAATGTCCACCTGCAGTTTGTACAGAAAGATTGTTTGAAAACTCCCCAATCAAAAGTAAGGTTCAACTCTGTTAGTTGAATTCACAGATCCGAAAGTAGTATCCCGGAATGCTTCTCTGTAGTTTTTTTTTCAGGATATTCCTTTTTCCATGATAGGCCCCTTAGCGCTCCAAATGTCCAATTACAGTTTCTACAGAAAGAGTGTTTCAAAACTCCTGAATCCAAAGTAAGGTTCAACTCTGTTATTTTAATGCACATATCTGATAGAAGTTTTGCAGAATGCTTCTGTGTAGTTTTTGTGTGAATATATTCCTTTTTCCATGATAGGCTGCGTTACGCTCCAAATATCCACTTGCAGTTTCTACAGAAAGAGTGTTTCAAAACTCCAAAATCAAAAGTAAGGATCAACTCTGTTAGTTGAATGCACAGATAGGAAAGAAATTTCACAGAATGCTACTGTGTAGTTTTTATTTGAAGATATTCCATTTTCCACCATAGGCCTCTTAGAGCTCCACATGTCCACTTGCAGTTTCTTCAGAAAGACTGTTTCAAAACTCTTCAAACAAAAGTAAGGTTCAAATCTGTTAGTTGAATACACAGATCAGAAAGAAGTTTCACAGATTGCTTCTGTGTAGTTTTTATGTGAAGATATTCCTTTTTCCACGATAGGCGGCATAGCGCTCTTAATGACCACTTGCAGTTTCTACAGAAAGAGTGTTTCAAAACTACTCCCTCAAAAGTGAGCTTCAACTCTGTTAGTTGAATGCACAGATCTGAAGGAATTTTCACAGAATGCTTCTGTGTAGTTTTTATTTGAAGATATTCCTTTTTCGACGATAGGCCGCGTAGCGCTCCAAATGTCCATTTGCACTTTATACAGAAAGAGTGTTTCAAATCTGCTCCATCAAAAGTTAGATTCAACTCTGTTAGTTGAATGCGCAGATCAGAAACAAGTTTCACAGAATGTTTCTCTGTAGTTTTTATTTGAAGATATTCTTTTTTCCATGATAGGCCACGCAGCGCTCCAAATGTCAACCTGCGGTTTATGCAGAAAGAGTGTTTCGAAACTTGTCCATCAAACTAAGGTTCAACTCTGTTAGTTGAATGCACTGGTGAGAAAGAAGTTTCACACAATGCTCTGTGTAGTATTTATTTGATGATTTTCCTTTTTCCACGATAGGCCGCATTGCCCTCCAAATGTCCACTTGAAGTTTATACAGAAAGAGTGTTTCAAAACTGCTCCAGAAAAAGTAAGGTTAAAATCTGTTAGTTGCATGCACAGATAAGAAAGAAGTTCAACATTATGCTTCTGTGTAGTTTTTATTTGAAGACATTCCTTTTAAGAGGATTGGCCGCGTAGAGATTCAAATGTCCACTTGCAGTTTATACAGAAAGAGTGTTTCAAAACTGCTCCATCAAAATCAAGTTTTAACTCTGTTAGTTGAATGCACAGATCAGAAAGAAGTTGCACAGAATGCCTCTCTGCAGTTTTTATTTGAAGATATTCCTTTTTCAACGATAGGCTGCAGAGCGCTCCAAATGTCCACTTGCAGTTTATACAGAAAGAGTGTTTCAAAATTCCTCAATCAAAACTAAGGTTCAACTCTTTTAGGTGAATGCACAGATCAGAAAGAAGTTTGACAGAATGCTTCTTTGAAGTGTTTATTTGAAGATATTCCTTTTTCGACGATAGGCCACGTAGTGCTCCAAATGTCCCATTGCAGTTTATAGAGAAAGAGTGTTTCAAAACTGCTCCATCAAAAGTAAGGTGCAATTCTGTTAGTTGAATGCACAGAGCACAAAGAAGTTTCACAGAATGCTTCTTTGTTGTTTTTATGTGAAGATATTCCTTTTTCCACGATAGGCAACGTAGCGCTAGAAATGCCGACTTGCAGTTTACACAGAAAGAGTGTTTCAAAACTGCTCCATCAAAAGTTAGGTTCAATTCTGTTAGTTGAATGCACAGATCAGAAAGAAGTTTCACATAATGCTTCTGTGTACTCTCTATTCGAAGACATTCCTTTTCCTACGATGGACCGCATAGCTCTCCAAATGTTCCCTTGCAGTTTATACAGAAAGAGTGTTTCAAAACTCCTCAATCAAAAGTAAGGTCCAACACTGCTAGCTGAATGCACAGATCAGAAAGAAGTTTCACAGAATGCTTCTGTGTAATTTTTATTTGAATATGTTCCTTTTTCCACGATTGGCCTCTTAGCGCTCCAAATGTCCACTTGAAATTTCTACAGAAAGATTGTTTGAAAACTCCTCAATCAATAGGAAGGTTAAACTCTGTTAGTTGAATGCACAGATCATAAAGAAGTTTCACAGAATGCTTCTGTGTAGTTTTTATTTGAAGATATTCCTATTTCGACGATAGGCCGTGTAGCGCTCCAAATGTCCCCTTGCAGTTTATACAGAAAGAGTGTTTCAAAACTGTTTCATGAAAAGTAAGGATCAACTCTGTTCGTTGAATGCACAGATTGGAAAGAGGTTTCTCAGAATGCTTCTGTGTAGTTTTTATTTGAAGAAACTTCTTTTGACACGATAGTCCGTTTAGCGCTCCAAATGTCCAATTGCAGTTTATACAGAAAAAGTATTTCAAAACTGCTCCCTCAAAAGTAAGGTTCAACTCTGTTAGTTGACAGAACAGATCAGAAATAAGTTTCACAGAATGCTTCTCTGCAGTTTTTATTTGAGGAAATTCCTTCTTCCAAGATAGGCCATGTAGCGCTCTAAATGTCCACTTGCAGTTTATACAGAAAGAGTGTTTGATAACTCTTCAATCAAAAGTAGGGTTCAACTCTGTTAGTTGAATGCGCAGATCAGAAAGTAGTTTCCCAGCATGCTTCTCTGTAGTTTTTATTTGAGGATATTCCTTTTTCCACAATAGGCCCCTTAGCGCTCCAAAGGTCCACATACAGTTTCTACAGAAAGAGTGCTTCAAAACTCCTGAATCAAAAGTAAGGTTCAACTCTGTTATTTGAATGCACAGATCTGATATAAGTTTCACAGAAAGCTTCTGTGTAGTGTTAATTTGAAGATATTCCTTTTTCCACGATAGGCCTATGAGCGTTCCAAATGTCCACTTGCAGTTTATACAGAAAGAGTGTCTCAAAACTCTTCAATCAAAAGTAGGTTTCATCTCCGTTTGTTGAATGCACAGATCAAAAAGATGTTTCACAGAATGCTTCTGTGTAGTTTTTATTTGAAGTTATTCCTTTTACCATGATAGGCCTCTTGGCGCTCCAAATGTCAACTAGCAGTTTACACAGAAAGAGTGTTTCAAAACTCTTCAATCAAAAGTAAGTTTCATGCCCGTTAGTTGAATGCACAGATCAGAAAGAAGTTTCACAGAATGCTTCTGTGTAGTTTTTATTTAAAGATATTCCTTTTTATACGATAGGTCGCATAGCGCTCCAAATGTCCACTTGCAGTTTACACAGAGAGTGTCTCAAAACTGCTCCATCAAAAGTCAGGTTCAACTCTGTTAGTTGAATGCACAGATCACAAGGAAGTTTCACAGAATGCTTCTGTGTCGTTTTTATTTGAAGATATTGCTTTTTCCACGATTGGCCGCATAGGGCTGCAAATGTCCAATTTCGGTTTACACAGAAAGAGTGTTTCAAAACTCCTCAATGAAAGGTAAGGTTCAACTCTTTTAGTTGAATGGATCTATCAGAAAGAAGTTTCACAGAATGCTTCTGTGTAGTTGTTGTTTGAAGATATTCCTTTTTCGACGATAGGCTGCGAAGCGCTCCAAATGGCCTCTTGCAGTTTATACAGAAAGAGTGTTTCAAAACTGCTCCAGAAAAAGTAAGGTTCAACTCTGTTAGTTGAATGGACAGATCAGAAGGAAGTTTCACAGAATGTTTCTGTGTAGTGTTCATTTGAAGATATTCCTTTTTCAACGATCAGCCTCTTAGCGCTCCAAATGTCCAATTGCAGTTTATGCAGAAAGTGTGTTTCAAAACTGCTCCATCAAAATTTAGGTTCAACTCTGTTAGTTGAATGCACAGATCAGAAAGAAGTTGCACAGAATGCCTCTGTGTAGTTTTTATTTGAAGATATTCCTTTTTCAACGATAGGCCGCATAGCGCTCCAAATGTCCACTTGCAGTTTATACAGAAAGAGTGTTTCAAAACTCCACAATCAAAATTATGGTTCAACTCTTTTAGGTGAATGCACAGATCAGAAAGAAAGTTGACATAATGCTTCTTTGTAGTGTTTATTTGAAGATATTACTTTTTCTACGATAGGCCGTGTAGCGCTCCAAATGTCCAATTGCAGTTTATAGAGAAGAGTGTTACAAAACTGCTCCATCAAAGGTAAGGTCCAATTCTGTTAGTTGAATGCACAGAGCAGAAAGAAGTTTCACAGAATGCTTCTGTGTAGTTTTTATGTGAAGATATTCCTTTTTCCACAATAGGCCACATAGCGCTAGAAATGCCGACTTGCAGTTCACACAGAAAGAGTGTTTCAAAACTGCTCCATCAAAAGTAAGGTTCAACTCTGTTAGTTGAATGCACAGATCAGAAAGAAGTTTCACAGAATGCTTCTGTGTAGTTTTTATGTGAAGATATTCTTTTTTCCACGATAGGACTCTTAGCGCTCCAAATGTCCACTTGAAATTTCTACAGAAAGATTGTTTGAAAACTCCTCAATCAAAATTAAGGTTAAACTCTGTTAGTTGAATGCACAGATCATAAAGAAGTTTCACAGAATGCTTCTGTGTAGTTTTTATTTGAAGATATTCCTTTTTCGACGATAGGCCGTGCAGCGCTCCAAATGTCCCCTTGCAGTTTATACAGAAAGAGTGTTTCAAAACTGCTTCATGAAAAGTAAAGTTCAACTTTGTTAGTTGAATGCACAGATTGGAAAGAAGTTTCTCAGAATGCTTCTGTGTAGTTTTTATTTGAAGAAACTTCTTTTGACACTGTAGGCTGTTTAGCGCTCCATATGTCCAATTGCAGTTTATACAGAAAAAGTGCTTCAAAACTGCTCCCTCAAAAGTAAGGTTCAACTCTGTTAGTTGAATGCAAAGATCAGAAATATGTTTCACAGAATGCTTCTCTGCAGTTTTTATTTGAGGAAATTCCTACTTCCAAGATAGGCCGCGTAGCGCTCCAAATGTCCACTTGCAGTTCATACAGAAAGAGTGTTTGAAAACTCCTCAATCAAAAGTAGGGTTCAACTCTGTTAGTTGAATGCGCAGATCAGAAAGTAGTTTCCCAGAATGCTTCTCTGTAGTTTTTATTTGAGGATATTCCTTTCTCCACGATAGGCCCCTTAGCGCTCCAAAAGTCCACTTACAATTTCTACAGAAAGAGTGTTTCAAAACTCCTGTATCAAAAGTAAGGTTCAACTCTGTAATTTGAATGCACACATCTGATAGAAGTTTCACAGAAGGCTTCTGTGTAGTTTTAATATGAAGATATTCCTTTTTCCACGATAGGCCTCTGAGGGCTCCAAATGTCCACTTGCATTTTATACAGAAAGGGTGTCTCAAAACTCTTCAATCAAAAGTAAGTTTCATCTCCGTTAGTTGAATGCACAGATCAAAAAGAAGTTTCACAGAATGCTTCTGTGTAGTTTTTATTTAAAGATATTCCTTTTTCCACTACAGGCCTCTTAGCGCTCCAAATGTCCACTTGCAGTTTACACAGATAGAGTGTTTCAAAACTGTTCAATCAAAAGTATGTTTCATGCCCGTTAGGTGAATGCACAGATCAGAAAGAAGTTTCACAGAATGCTTCTGTGTAGTTTTTATTTGAAGATATTCCTTTTTCTACGATAGGCCGCGTAGCGCTCAAAATGTCCACTTGCAGTTTATACAGAAAGAGTGTCTCAAAACTGCTCCATTAAAAGTCAGGTTCAACTCTGTTAGTTGAATTCACAGATCACAAGGAAGTTTCACAGAATGCTTCTGTGTAGTTTTTATTTGAAGATATTACTTTTTCCACGATTGGCCGCATAGCACTCCAAATGTCAAATTTCGGTTTATACAGAAAGAGTGTTTCCAAACTCCTCAATGAAAGATAAGTTTCAACTCTTTTAGTTGAATGGATCTATCAGAAAGAAGTTTCACAGAATGCTTCTGTGTAGCTGTTATTTGAAGATATTCCTTTTTCGACGAAAGGCCGCGAAGCGCTCCAAATGTCCTCTTGCAGTTTATACAGAAAGAGTGTTTCAAAACTGCTCCATCAAAAGTAAGGTTCAACTATGTTAGTTGAATGTACGGATCAGAAGGAAGTTTCACAGAATGATTCTGTGTAGTTTTCATTTGAGGATATTCCTTTTTCCATGATCGGCCTCTAAGTGCTCCAAATGTCCAATTGCAGTTTATGCAGAAAGGGTGTTTCAAAACTGCTCCATCAAAAGTAAGGTTCAACTCTGTTAGTTGAATGCACAGATCAGAAAGAAGTTTCACAGAATGCTTCTGTGTAGTTTTTGTTTGAAGACATTCCTTTTTCCATGATAGGCCGTGTAGCGCTCCAAATGTCCACTTGCAGTTTATACAGAAAGAGTGCTTCAAAACTGCTCCATCAAAAGTAAGGTTCAACTCTCTTAGTTGAATGCACAGATCAGCAAGAAGTTTTACAGAATGCTTCCATGTAGTTTTTATTTGAATATACTCTTTTTTACACGATAGGCTGCGTAGCGCTCCAAATGTGCACTTGCAGTTTATTCAGAAAGAGTGTTTCAAAACTCCTCAATCAAAAGTAAGGTTCATCTCTGTTAGTTGAATGTGCAGATCAGAAAGAAGTTTCACAGAATGCTTCTGTGTAGTTTTTATTTGAAGATATTCCTTTTTCGACGATAGGCCTCGTAGGGCTCCAAATGTCCACCTGCAGTTTATACAGAAATAGTGTTTCAAAACTGCTCCATCGAAAATAAGGTGCAAATGTGTTAGTTGAATGCACAGATCACGCAGAAGTTTAACGGAATGCTTCTGTGTGTTTTTTATTTCAAGATATAACTTTTTCGACGATAGGCCACGTAGCGCTCCAAATTTCCACTTGCAATTTATTCAGAAAGAGTGTTTCCAAATTGCTCCATCAAAAGCAAGGTTCAACTCTGTTAGTTGAATGCACAGATCAGAGAGAAGTTTCAAAGAATGCTTCCGTGTAGTTTTTATTTGAAGATATTCCTTTTTCTTCGATAGGCCGCGTGGCGCTCCAAATGACCACATGCAGTTAATACAGAAAGAGTGTTTCAAAACTCCTAAATAAAAAGTAGGGTTCAACTCTGTTAGTTAAATGCACAGATCAGATCGAAGTTTTACAGAATGCTTCTGTGTAGTTTTTATTTGAAGATATTCCATTTTCCAATATAGGGCTCTTAGCGCTCCAAATGGCCACTTGCAGTTTCTACAGAAAGATTGTTTCAAAACTCCTCAATGAAAAGTAAGGTTCAACTCTGTTAGTTCAATGCACAGATCATAAAGAAGTTTCACAGAATGCTTCTGTGTAGTTTTTATTTGAAGAAATTCCTTTTTCCACGATAGGCCACTTAGCGCTCCAAATGTCCAATGGCAATTTATACAGAAAGAGTGTTTGAAAACTGCTCCCTCAAAAGTAAGGTTCAACCCAGTTAGTTGAATGAACAGATCAGAAAGAAGTTTCACACAATGCTTCTGTGTAGTTTTTATTTGAAGAAATTACTTCTTCCACTATAGGCCGTGTTGCGCTCCAAATGTCCACTTGCAGTTTATACAGAAAGAGTGTTTCAAAACTCCTCAATCAAAAGTAAGGTTTAACTCTGCTACTAGAATGCACAGATCAGAAAGAAGTCTCACAGAATGCTTCTGTGTAGTTTTTATGTGAAGATATTCCTTTTTCCACGATAGGCTGCGTTGCGCTCCAAATATCCACTTGCAGTTTCTACAGAAAGAGTGTTTCAAAACTCCAAAATCAAAAGTAAGGTTCAACTCTGTTAGTTGAATGCACAGATCAGAAAGAAATTTCACAGAATGCTACTGTGTAGTTTCTATTTGAAGATATTCCTTTTTCCATGATAGGCCTCTTAGTGCTCCAAATGTCCACTTGCAGTTTCTACAGAAAGAGTGTTTCAAAACTCCTCAAACAAAAGTAAGGTTCAACTCTGTTAGTTGAATACACAGATCAGAAAAGAGTTTCACAGATTGTTTCTGTGTAGTTTTTATTTGAAGATATTCCTTTTTTGACGATAGGCGGCGTAGCGCTCCAAATGTCCATTTGCAGTTTGTACAGAGAGAATGTTTCAAAACTGCTCCATCAAAAGTTAGATTGAACTCTGTTAGTTGAACGCAGAAATCAGAAAGAAGTTTCACAGAATGCTTCTGTGTAGTTTTTATTTGAAGATATTCCTTTTCCCACGATAGGCCACGTAGCGCTCCAAATGTCAACTTGCAGTATACACAGAAAGAGGGTTTCAAGACTTGTCAATCAAAAGTGAGGTTCAACTCTGTTTGTTCAATGTACAGATCAGAAATTAGTTTCACAGAATGCTTCCATGTAGTTTTTATTTGAAGATATTCCTTTCTCCACGCGTGGCCTCAAACTGCTCCAAATGTCCACTTGCAGTTTATACAGAAAGAGTGTTTCAAAACTGCTCCATAAAAAGTAAGGTTAAAATCTGTTAGTTGAATGCACGGATAAGAAAGAACTTTAACAGAATGCTTCTGTGTAGATTTTATTTGAAGACATTCCTTTTTGGACTATTGGCCGCGTAGGGATCCAAATGTCCACTTGCAGTTTATACAGAAAGAGTGTTTCAAAACTGCTCCATCAAAATTAAGGTTCAACTCTGTTAGTTGAATGCACAGATCGAAAGAAGTTGCACAGAGTGCCTCTGTGTAGTTTATATTTGAAGATATTCCTTTTTCAACGATAGGCCGCATAGCACTCCAAATGTCCAATTGCATTTCATACAGAAAGAGTGTTTGAAAACTCCTCAATCAAAACTAAGGTTCAACTCTTTTAGGTGAATGCACAGATGAGAAAGAAGTTTGACAGAATGCTTCTTTGTAGTGTTTATTTGAAGATATTCCTTTTTCGACGATAGGCCGCGTAGCGCTCCAAATGTCCAATTGCAGTTTATAGAGAAAGGGTGTTTCAAAAGTGCTCCATCAAAAGTAAGTTGCAATTCTGTTAGTTGAATGCACAGAGCAGAAAGAAGTTTCACAGAATGCTTCTGTGTAGTTTTTATGTGAAGATATTCCTTTATCCACGATAGGCTGCGTAGCGCTAGAAATGCTGACTTGCAGTTTACACAGAAAGAGTGTTTAAAAACTGCTCAATCAAAAGTAAGGTTCAACTCTGTTAGTTGAATGCACAGATCAGAAAGAAGTTTCACATAATGCTTCTGTGTAGTCTCTATTCGAAAACATTCCTTTTCCTACGATAGGCCGCATAGCTCTCCAAATGTCCCCTGGCAGTTTATACAGAAAGAGTGTTTCAAAACTCCTCAATCAAAAGTAAGGTTCAACTCTGTTAGCTGAATGCAAACATCAGAAATAAGTTTCACAGAAGGCTTCTCTGCAGTTTTTATTTGAGGAAATTCCTTTTTCCAAGATAGGCCATGTAGCACTCCAAATGTCCACTTGCAGTTTCTACAGAAAGAGTGTTTCAAAACTTTTCAATAAAAAGTTAAGTTCAACTCTGTTAGTTGAATGCACAGATCAGAAAGGAGTTTCACAGAATGCTTTTGTGTAGTTTTTAATTGACGATATTCCATTTTCCACTACACGCCACGTAGGGCTCCAAATTTCCCCTTGCAGTTTCTACAGACAGAGTGTTTCAAAACTCCTCAATCAAAACTAAGATTCAACTCTGTTAGTTGAATACACAGATCAAAAAGAAGTTTCACAGAATGCTTCTGTGTAGTTTTTATTTGAAGTTATTCATTTTTCCACGATAGGCTGCAAAGCGCTCCAAACGTCCCATTGCAGTTTCTACAGAAAGAGTGTTTCAAAACTCCTCAATCAAAAGTAAGGTTCAGCTCTGTCAGTTGAATATACAGATCAGAAAGAAGTTTCACAGAATGGTTCTGTGTAGTTTTTGCTTGAAGATATTCCTTCTTCCACGATAAGCCATGTAGCGCTCCAAATGTCCACTTGAAGTTTCTACAGAAAGAGTGTTTCAACACTCCTCAATGAAAACTAGGGTTCGACTCCGTTAGTTCATTGCACAGATGAGAAAGAAGTTTCACAAAATGCTTCTGTGTAGTTTTTATCTGAGGATATTCCTTTTTCCACGATAAGCCTCTTAGCACTCCAAATGTCCACTTCCAGTTTCTACAGAAAGAGTGTTTCAAAACTCCTCAATCAAAAGTAAGGTTCAACACTTTTAGTGGAATGCACAGAGAGGAAACAAGTTTCAGACAATGCTTCTGTGTAGTTTTTATTTCAAGATATTCCTTTTTCCACGATAGGCCGCATAGCACTCCATATGTCCAATTACAGTTTCTACAGAAAGAGTTTTTCAAAACTCCTCAAACAAAAGTAAGGTTCTACTCTGTTAGTTGAATGCGAGATCAGAAAGTAGTTTCACAGAATGCTTCTCTGTAGTTTTTATTTGAAGATATTCCTTTTTCCAAGATAGGCTGAATAGCACTACAAATGTCCACTAGCAGTTTCTACAGAAACAGTGCTACAAAACTCTTCAATAAAAAGTGAAGTTCAACTCTGTTAGTTGAATGCACAGATCAGAAAGGTGTTTCACAGAATGCTTTTGTGTAGTTTTTATTTGAAGATACTCCATTTTCCACTGTAGGCTGTGTAGCGCTCAAAATTTCCACCTGCAGTTTCTACAGACAGAGTGTTTCAAAACTCCTCAATCGAAAGTAAGATTCAACTCTGTTAGTTGAGTACACAGATCAAAAAGAAGTTTCACAGAATGCTTCTGTGTAGTTTTTATTTGAAGTTATTCATTTTTCCGTGATAGGCTGCGTAGCGCTCCAAATGTCCCATTGCAGTTTCTACAGAAAGAGTGTTTCAAAACTCCTCAATCAAAAGTAAGGTTCAACTCTGTTAGTTGAATGCACAGATAAGAAGGAAGTTTCACAGAATGCTTCTGTGTAGTTTTTATCTGAAGATATTACTTTTTCCATTATAGGCCGCACAGCGCTGCAAATGTCCACTTGCAGTTTCTACAGGAAGAGTGTTTCAATACTCCTCAATGAAAAGTAAGGTTCAACACTGTCAGCTGAATGCACAGATCAGAAAGTAGTTTCACAGAATGCTTCTGTGTAGGTTTATTTGAGGATATTCCTTTTTCCACGATAGGCCGCGTAGCTCTCCAAGTGTTCACGTGGAGTTTCTACAGAAAAAGTGTTTCAAAACTCCTCAATCAAAACTAAGCTTCAACTCTGTTAGTTGAATGGACAGATGAGAAAACGTTTCCCAGAATGCTTCGGTGTAGTTTTGATTTGAAGATATTCCTGTCTGCACTATAGGCCTCTTAGCACTCCAAATGTCCACTTGCAGTTTCTACAGAAAGATTGTTTCAAAACTCCACAATCAAAAGTAAAGTTCAAATCTGTTAGTTGAATGCACAGATCAGGAAGAAGTTTCACAGAATGATTCTGTGCAGTTTTTATTTGAATATATTCCTTTTTCAACTATTGGCTTCTTAGCACTCCGAATGTCCACTTGCAGTTTCTAGAGAAAGAGTGTTTCAGAACTGCTCAATCTAAAGTAAGGTTCAACTCCATTAGGTGAACGCAAAGATTGGAAAGAAGTTTCACAGAATACTTCTGTGCATTTTTTATTTGAAGACATTCCTTTTTCCACTATATGCCTCTTAGCGCTCCGAATGTCCATGTTCAGTTTGTACAGGAAGAGTGTTTCAGAACTGCTCAAAAAAGTGAGGTTCAACTCTTGTAGTCAAGGGCACAGATCAGAAAGAAGTTTCACAGAATGTTTCAGTGTGGTTTTTATTTGAAGATATTCCTTTTTCCACTATAGGCCTCTTTGCACTCCAAATGTCCACTTGCAGTTTCTACAGAAAGAGTGTTTCAAAACTCTTCAATCAAAAGTAAGGTTGAACTCTGTTAGCTGAATGCACAGATCAAAAAGAAGTTTCACAGAATGCTTCTGTGTAGTTTTTATTTGAAGATATTCATTTTTCCATGATAGGCCTCGTAGAGCTCCAAATGTCCGCTTCCAGATTCTACAGAAAGAGTGTTCAAAACTCCTCAATCAAAAGTAAGGTTCAACTCTGTTAGTTGAATGCAGAGATCAGAATGAAGTTTCACAGAATGCTACTGTGAAGTTTTTGCTTGAAGATATTACTTTTTACACGAAAGGCCGCGTAGCGTTCCAAATGTCCAATTTCAGTTTCTACAGAAAGAGTGTTTCAAAACTTCTCAATCAAAAGTAAGGTTTAACTCTGTTTGCCGAATGCACAGATCAGAAAGAAGTTTCACATAATGTTTCTGTGTAGTTTTTCTTCGAAGATATTCCTTTTTCCATGATAGGCCTCTTAGCGCTCCAAATGTCCACATGCAGTTTCTACAGAAAGAGTGTTTCAAAACTCCTCAATCAATAGTAAGGTTCAACTCTGTTAGTTGAATGCACAGATCAGAAAGTAGTTTCACAGAATGTTTCTTTGTAGATTTTATTTCAAGATATTCCTTTTTCCACGATAGGCCTATTAGCACTCCAAATGTATACTAGCAGTTTCTATAGAAAGAGTGTTTCAAAACTGCTCAATCCAAAGTAAGGTTCAACTCTGTTACTTGAATGAATAGATCAGAAAGAAGTTTCACAGAATGTTTCTTTGTAGATTTTATTTCAAGATATTCCTTTTTCCACGATAGGCCTCTTAGCGCTCCAAATTTCCACTTGCAGTTTCTACAGAAAGAGCGTTTCAAAATTCCTCAATCAAAAGTAAAGTTCAAGTCTGTTAGTTGAATGCACAGATGAGAATTAAGTTTCACAGAATGCCTCTGTGTCCTTTTTATTTGAAGATATTCCTTTTTCCACTGTAGGCCCCTTAGCGCTCCGAATGTCCACTGGATGTTCCTACAGAAAGAGTATTTCAGATCTCTTCAATCAAAACTAAATTTCAACTCTGTTAGTTGAATGCATATATCAGAAAGAAGTTTCACAGTATACTTCTGTTTAGTTTTTATTTGAAGATATTCCTTTTTACCTGATAGGCCGTATAGCACTCCAAATGTCCACTTGCAGTTTCTACAGAAAGAGTGTTTAAAAACTCCTCAATCAAAAGTAAGGTTCAACTCTGTTATTTGAATTCACAGATCAGTATGAAATTTCACGGAATGTTTCTGTGTAGTTTTTATTTCAAGCTAGTCCTTATTCCACAATAGGCTGCGTAATGCTCCAAATGTCCACTTGCAGTTTCTATAGAAAGAGTGCTTGAAAACTCCTCAATAAAAAGTAAGGTTCAACTGAGTTAGTTGAATGCACAGATCACAAAGAAGTTTCACAGAATGCTTCTGTGTAGTTTTTATTTGAAGATATTCCTTTCTCTACGATAGACCTCTTAGCACTCCAAACGTCCACTTGCAGTTTTCACAGAAAGAGTGTTTCAAAACTCCTCAATCTAAAGTAAGATTCAACTCTGTTAGTTGTATGCACAGATCAGAAAGAAGGTTCACAGAACGCTTTTGTTTAGTTTTTATTTGAAGATATCCCTTTTTCCACTATAGGCCGCATGGCACTTCAAATGTCCACTTGCAGTTTCTACAGAAAGAGTGTTTCAAAACTCCTGAATCAAAAGGAAGGTTCAACTCTGTTAGTTGAATGCACAGATAAGAAAGAAGTTTCACAAAATGCTTCTGTGTAGTTTTTATTTGTAGATATTCCCTTTTCCTCGATTGGCCATGTAGCGCTACAAATGTCCACTTGCATTTTCTATAGAAGGAGTGTTTCAAAACCCCTCAATCAAAAGTAAGGTTAATCTCTGTTAGGTGAATGCACAGATCACAAAGAAGTTTCACAGAATGCTACTGTGTAGTTTTTATTTGAAGACATTCCTTTAGCCACTGTATGCCTCTTAGCACTCTGAATGTCCACTTGCAGTTTCTACAGGAGGAGAGTTTCAGAACTGCTCAAAAAAAGTAAGGTTTGACTCTGGTAGTTGAAGGCACAGATCAGAAAGAAGTTTCACAGAATGCTTCTGTGTATTTTTTATTTGAAGTTATTCCTTTTTCCACGATAGGCCGCGTAGCGGTCCAAATGTCCACTTGCAGTTTCTACAGAAAGAGTGTTTCAAAACTCTTCAATCAAAAGTAAGGTTCAACTCTGTTAGTTGAATGCACAGATCAGAAAGAAGTTTCACAGAATGCTCCTTTTAGTTTTTACTTGAAGATATTCCATTTTCCATGATCGGCCGCATAGCCCAAAAAATGTCCAATTGCAGTTTCTACAGAAAGGATGTTTCAAAACTTCTCAAACAAAAGTTCCTTTCACCTCTGTTAGTTTAATGCACAGATCAGAAAGAAGTTTCACAGAATGCTTCTGTGTAGTTTTTATTTGAAGATATTTCTTCTTCCACGATAGGCAGCATAGAGCTCCAAATGTCGACTTGCAGTTTCTATGGAAAGAGTGTTTCAAAACTCCTCAATAAAAAATAAGTTTCATCTCTGTTAGTTGAAGGCACAGATCAGAAAGAAGTTTCAGAGAATGCTTCTGTGTGGTTTTTATTTCAAGAAATTCATTTTTCCACGATAGGCCACGTACCGGTCAAACTCTCCACTTGCAATTTCTACAGAAAGAGTGTTTCAAAACTCCTCAATCAAAAGTAAGTTTCAACACTCTTAGTTGAATCCAGAGATCAGAAAGAAGTTTCACAGAATTCTTCTTGTAGTTTTTATTTGAAGATATTCCTTTTTCCATGATAAGCCGCGTAGCGCTCCAAATGTCCACTTGCAGTTTCTACAGAAAGAGTTTTTCAAAACTCCTCAATCAAAAGTAAGGTTCAGCTCTGTTAGTTGAATGCACAGATCAGATACATGTTTCACAGAATGCTTCTGTGTAGTTTTTATTTTGAAGATATTCCTTTTTCCACGACAGGCCTCTAAGCATTCCAAATGTCCACATGCGGTTTCTATATAAAGAGTGTTTCAAAGCACCTCAATCAAAAGTAAGCTTCAACTCTGTTAGTTGAATGCACAGATCAGAAAGAAGTTTCACAGGATGCTTCTGTGTAGTTTTTATTTGAAGATATTCCTTTTTCCACTATAGGCCACTTAGCGCTAAGAATGTCCACTTGCGGTTTCTACAGATATTTTGTTTCAGAACTCCTCAGCCAAAAGTAAGGTTCAACTCTGTTAGTTGAATGCACAGATCAGAAAGAAGTTTCACAGAATGCTTCTGTTTAGTTTTTATTTGAAGATATTACTTTTTACACTGTACACCCCTCAGCGCTCCGAATGTCCATTTGTGGTTTAAACAGAAAGAGTGTCTCAGAACTCGTCAATCAGAATTAAGGTTCAACTCTGTTAGTTGAATGCACAGATCAGAAAGAAGTTTCACAGCATGCTTCTGTGTAGTTTTTATTTGAAGATATTCCTTTTTCCACTGTAAGCCCGTTAGTGGTACGAATATCCACCTTCGGTTTCTACAGAAAGAGTATTTCAGAACTCCTCAAACAAAAGTAAGATTCAACTCTCCTAGTTGAATGCACAGATCGGAAAGAAGTTTCACAAATGCTTCTGAGTAGTTTTTATTTGAAGATATTCCTTTTTACACTATAGGCCCCTTAGCGCTCCAAATGTCCACTTTCGGTTTCTACAGTAAGACTGTTTCAGAACTCCTCAATCAAAACTAAGGTTCAACTCTGTTAGTTGAATGCACAGATCAGAAAGAAGTTTCACAGAATTTTTCTGTGTAGTCTTTATTTGAAGATATTACTTTTTCCACTATAGGCCCTTTATCATTCCGAATATCCACATGCGGTTTCTACAGAAAGAGTTTTTCAGAACTCCTCAATCAAAAGGAAGTTTCAACTCTGTTAGTTGAATGCACAGAAGAGAAAGAAGTTTCACAGAATGCTTCTGTGTAGTTTTTATTTGAAGATATTCCTTCTTACAATATAGGCCTCTTAGCGTTCCAATGTCCACTTCCGGTTTTTAGAGAAATAGTGTTCGAGAACTCCTCAATCAAAAGTAAAGTTCAAATCTGTTAGTTGAATGCAAAGATGAGAAAGAAGATTCACAGAATGCTTCTGTGTAGTTTTTATTTGAAGATATTCCTTTTTACACTATAGGCCCCTTAGCGCTCCAAATTTCCACTTGCGGTTTCTACAGAAAGAGTGTCTCAGAGCTCTTCAATCAAAAGTAAGTTTCAAATCTGTTAGTGGAATGCACAGATCAGAAAGAAGTTTCACAGAATGCTTCTGTGTAGTTTTTATTAGAAGATATTATTTTTCCACTGTAGGCCTGTTAGCGCTCCGAATATCCACTTGCAGTTTCTACAGAAAGAGTTTTTCCGAACTCCTCAATCAAAAGTAAGTTTCAACTCTGTTAGTTGAATGCACAGATCAGAAAGAAGATTCACAGAATGCTTCTGTGTATTTTTTATTTGGAGATATTCCTTTTTCTTCCATAGGCCCTTTAGCGCTCCAAGTGTCCACTTGCAGTTTCTACAGAAAGAGTGTTTCAGAACTCCTCAATCAAAAGTAAGGTTCCATTCTGTTAGTTGAATGCATGGATCAGAAAGTAGTTTCACAGAATGCTTCTGTGTAGTTTTTATTTGAATATATTCCTTTTCCACTATAGGGCCTTTAGTGCTCTGAATGTACACTTGCGGTCTCTGCACAAGAGTTTTTCAGGTCTGCTCAATCAAAAGTAAGGTTCAACTCTGTTAGTTGAATGTACAGATCAGAAAGAAGTTTCACTGAATGCTGCGGTGTAGTTTTTATTTGAAGATATTCCTTTTTCCGCTGTAGGCCCCTTGGCGATCTCAATGTCCACTTGCGGTTTCTATAGAAAGAGTGTTTCAGAACTCTTCATTCAGAAGTAAGGTTCAACTCTGTTACATGAATGCACAGATCAGAAAGGAGTTTCACAGAATGCTTCTGTGTAATTTTTATTGGAAGATATTCCTTTTTCCACTACAGGCTCCTTAGCACTCCAAATGTCTACTTGCAGTTTCTACAAAAAGACTGTTCCAGAACCCCTCAATCAAAAGAAAGTATCAACTCTGTTAGTTGAATGCACAGTTCAGAAAGAAGTTTCTCAGAATGCTTCTGTGTAGTTTTTAATTGAAGATATTCCTTTTTCCAGTTTAGGCCTCATAGTGCTCGGAATGTCCACTTGCGGTTTCTACAGAAAGAGGGTTTCAGAACTCTTCAATCAAAGGTTAGTTTCAACTCTGTGAGTTGAATGCACAGATCTGAAAACAGTTTTACAGAATGTTTCTCTGTAGTTTTTATTTGGAGATATTCCCTATTCCAATATATGACCCTTGGAGCTCTGAATGTATACTTGCGGTTTCTGCACAAATAGTTTTTCAGATTTCCTCAATCAAAAGAAAGGTTCAACTCTGTTAGTTGAATCACAGATCAGAAAGAAGTTTCACAGAATGCTTCTGTGTAGTTTTTATTTGAAGGTATTCCTTTTTGCACTGTAGGCCCCTTAGCGCTCAGAATGTCCACTTGCGGTTTCTTCAGAAAGAGTGTTTAAGAACTCCTCAATCAAAAATAAACTTCAGCTCTATGAGTTGAATGCACAGATAAGAAAGAAGTTTCACATAATGCTTCCGTGTAGTTTTATTTGTAGATATTCCTTTTTCTACTGCAGTCCCCATAACGCTCTGAAAGTCCCCTTGCAAATTCTACAGAAAGAGTTTTTCAGAACTCCTCCATCAAAAGTAAGGTTCAACTCTGTTAGCGGAATGTACAGATCAGAAAGAAATTTCACAGAATGCTTCTGTTTAGATTTAATTGAAGATATTCCTTTTTCCACTACAGGCCCCTTAGCGCTCTGAATGTCCACTTTTGGTTCGTACAGAAAGATTGTCTTAGAACTCCTCATTCAAAAGTAAGTTTCATCTGTGTTAGTTGAATGCACAGATCAGAAAGAAGTCTCTCAAAATGCTTCTGTGTAGTTTTTATTTGAAGATATTACTTTTTCCACTATACGCCCCTTAGCGCTAAGAATGTCCACTTTCGGTTTGTACAGAAAGAGTGTTTAAGAACTCCTCAATCAAAAGTATGGCTCAACTCTGTGAGTTGAATGCGCAGATCAGAAAGAAGTGTCACAGAATGCTTCTGTGTAGTTTTATTTGAAGATATTCCTTTTTCCACTGTAGGCCCCATAACGCTCCGAAAGTCCCTTTGCAGTTTCTACAGAAAGAGTGTTTCAGAACTCCTCAATCAAAAGTAAGGTTCAACTCTGTAAGTTGAATGCCCAGATCAGAAAGAAGTTTCACAGAATTCTTCTGTGTAGTTTTAGTTTGAAGATATACTTTTTCCACTATAGGCCCTTAGCACTCTGTATGTCCACTTGCGGTTTCTTCAGAAAGAGTGTTTAAGAACTCCTCAAACAAAAGAAATGTTCAACTCTGTTAGTTGAATGCACAGATCAGGAAGAAGTTTCACAGAAAGCTTCTGTGTAGTTTTTATTTGAAAATATTCTTTTTACAACTATTGGCCAGTTAGCGCTCCGAATGTCCCCTTGCGGTTTCTACAGAGTTTTTCAGAACTCCTCAATCAAAAGTAAGGTTCAACTCTGTTAGTTGAATGCACAGATGAGAAAGAAGTTTCACAGAATGCTTCTGAGTACTTCTTATTTGAAGACATTCCTTTTTCCACTGTAGGCCACTTAGCGTTATGAATGTCCGATTGCGGCTTCTAGAGAACGAGTGTTTCAGAACTCCTCAATCAAAAGTATGGTTCAACCCTGTTAGTTGAATGCACAGATCAGAAAGTAGTTTTACAGAATGCTTCTGTGTAGTTTTTATTTGAAGATATTTCTTTTTCCACTATAGGCCCCTTAGCACTACGAATGTCCACTTGCGGTTTCTACAGATATTTTGTTTCAGAACTCCTCAATCAAATGTAAGGTTCAACTCTATTAGTTGAATGCACAGATCACAAAGAAGTTTCACAGAATGCTTCTGTGTAGTTTTTATTTGAAGATATTCCTTTTTCCCCTATAGAGCCCTTAGCGCTCCAAATGTCCACTTGCGGTTTCTACAGAAAGAGTGTTTCAGAAACCCTCAATCAAAAGTAATGTTCAACTCTGTTAGATGAATGCACAGATCAGAAAGAAGTTTCAGAGAATGCTTCTGTATATTTTTTATTTGAAGATATTCCTTTTCCACTATAGAACCCTTAGCGGTCGGAATGTACACTTTCAGTTTCTTCACAAAGAATTTTTCAGATCTCCTCAATCAAAATTAAGGTTCAACTCTGTTAGTTGTATGCACAGATCAGAAAGTAGTTTCACAGAATTCTTCTGTGTAGTTTTTATTTGAAGATATTCCTTTTTCCACTATAGGACCCTTAGCGCTACGAATTTCCACTTGCGGTTTTTACAGAAAGTGTGTTTCAGAACTCCTGAACCAAAAGTAAGATTCAACCCTGTTAGTTGAATGCAGAGATCAGAAAGAAGTTTCACAGAATGCTTCTGTGTAGTTTTTATTTGAAGATATTCCATTTTCCATTGTAAGCCCCTTAGCGCTCCGAATTTCCACTTGAGGTTTCTACAGAAAGAGTGTTTCAGAACTCCTCAGTCAAAAGAAAGGTTCAACTCGGTTTGTTGAATGCACAGATCAGAAAGAAGTTTCACAGAATTCTTCTGTGTAGTTTTTATCTGAGGATATTCCTTTTTCCACTATAGACCCCTTAGCACTCCGAATGTCCACTCGTGGTTTCTACAGAAAGAGTGTTTCAGAACTTCTCAATCAAAAGTAAGGTTCAACTCTGTTGAATGCAAAGATCAGAAAGAAGTTTCACCGAATGCTTCTGTGTAGTTTTTATTTGAAGATATTCCTTTTCCACCTTAGGGCCCTTTGAGCTCAGAATGTACACTTGCGGATTCTGCACAAAGAGTTTTTCAGATCTCCTCGATCAAAAGTAAGGTTCAACTCTGTTAGTTGAATGCACAGATCAGAAAGAAGATTCACAGAATGCTTCTGTGTATTTTTTATTTGGAGATATTCCTTTTTCTTCCATAGGCCCTTTAGCGCTCCAATTGTCCACTTGCAGTTTCTACAGAAAGAGTGTTTCAGAACTCCTCAATCAAAAGTAAGGTTCCATTCTGTTAGTTGAATGCATGGATCAGAAAGTAGTTTCACAGAATGCTTCTGTGTAGTTTTTATTTGAATATATTCCTTTTCCACTATAGGGCCTTTAGTGCTCTGAATGTACACTTGCGGTCTCTGCACAAGAGTTTTTCAGGTCTGCTCAATCAAAAGTAAGGTTCAACTCTGTTAGTTGAATGTACAGATCAGAAAGAAGTTTCACTGAATGCTGCGGTGTAGTTTTTATTTGAAGATATTCCTTTTTCCGCTGTAGGCCCCTTGGCGATCTCAATGTCCACTTGCGGTTTCTATAGAAAGAGTGTTTCAGAACTCTTCATTCAGAAGTAAGGTTCAACTCTGTTACATGAATGCACAGATCAGAAAGGAGTTTCACAGAATGCTTCTGTGTAATTTTTATTGGAAGATATTCCTTTTTCCACTACAGGCTCCTTAGCACTCCAAATGTCTACTTGCAGTTTCTACAAAAAGACTGTTCCAGAACCCCTCAATCAAAAGAAAGTATCAACTCTGTTAGTTGAATGCACAGTTCAGAAAGAAGTTTCTCAGAATGCTTCTGTGTAGTTTTTAATTGAAGATATTCCTTTTTCCAGTTTAGGCCTCATAGTGCTCGGAATGTCCACTTGCGGTTTCTACAGAAAGAGGGTTTCAGAACTCTTCAATCAAAGGTTAGTTTCAACTCTGTGAGTTGAATGCACAGATCTGAAAACAGTTTTACAGAATGTTTCTCTGTAGTTTTTATTTGGAGATATTCCCTATTCCAATATATGACCCTTGGAGCTCTGAATGTATACTTGCGGTTTCTGCACAAATAGTTTTTCAGATTTCCTCAATCAAAAGAAAGGTTCAACTCTGTTAGTTGAATCACAGATCAGAAAGAAGTTTCACAGAATGCTTCTGTGTAGTTTTTATTTGAAGGTATTCCTTTTTGCACTGTAGGCCCCTTAGCGCTCCGAATGTCCACTTGCGGTTTCTTCAGAAAGAGTGTTTCAGAACTCCTCTATCAAAAATAAACTTCAGCTCTATGAGTTGAATGCACAGATAAGAAAGAAGTTTCACATAATGCTTCCGTGTAGTTTTATTTGTAGATATTCCTTTTTCTACTGCAGTCCCCATAACGCTCTGAAAGTCCCCTTGCAAATTCTACAGAAAGAGTTTTTCAGAACTCCTCCATCAAAAGTAAGGTTCAACTCTGTTAGCGGAATGTACAGATCAGAAAGAAATTTCACAGAATGCTTCTGTTTAGATTTAATTGAAGATATTCCTTTTTCCACTACAGGCCCCTTAGCGCTCTGAATGTCCACTTTTGGTTCGTACAGAAAGATTGTCTTAGAACTCCTCATTCAAAAGTAAGTTTCATCTGTGTTAGTTGAATGCACAGATCAGAAAGAAGTCTCTCAAAATGCTTCTGTGTAGTTTTTATTTGAAGATATTACTTTTTCCACTATACGCCCTTAGCGCTAAGAATGTCCACTTTCGGTTTGTACAGAAAGAGTGTTTAAGAACTCCTCAATCAAAAGTATGGCTCAACTCTGTGAGTTGAATGCGCAGATCAGAAAGAAGTTTCACAGAATGCTTCTGTGTAGTTTTATTTGAAGATATTCCTTTTTCCACTGTAGGCCCCATAACGCTCCGAAAGTCCCTTTGCAGTTTCTACAGAAAGAGTGTTTCAGAACTCCTCAATCAAAAGTAAGGTTCAACTCTGTTAGTTGAATGCCCAGATCAGAAAGAAGTTTCACAGAATTCTTCTGTGTAGTTTTAGTTTGAAGATATACTTTTTCCACTATAGGCCCCTTAGCACTCTGTATGTCCACTTGCGGTTTCTTCAGAAAGAGTGTTTAAGAACTCCTCAAACAAAAGAAATGTTCAACTCTGTTAGTTGAATGCACAGATCAGGAAGAAGTTTCACAGAAAGCTTCTGTGTAGTTTTTATTTGAAAATATTCTTTTTACAACTATTGGCCAGTTAGCGCTCCGAATGTCCCCTTGCGGTTTCTACAGAGTTTTTCAGAACTCCTCAATCAAAAGTAAGGTTCAACTCTGTTAGTTGAATGCACAGATGAGAAAGAAGTTTCACAGAATGCTTCTGAGTACTTCTTATTTGAAGACATTCCTTTTTCCACTGTAGGCCACTTAGCGTTATGAATGTCCGATTGCGGCTTCTAGAGAACGAGTGTTTCAGAACTCCTCAATCAAAAGTATGGTTCAACCCTGTTAGTTGAATGCACAGATCAGAAAGTAGTTTTACAGAATGCTTCTGTGTAGTTTTTATTTGAAGATATTTCTTTTTCCACTATAGGCCACTTAGCACTACGAATGTCCACTTGCGGTTTCTACAGATATTTTGTTTCAGAACTCCTCAATCAAATGTAAGGTTCAACTCTATTAGTTGAATGCACAGATCACAAAGAAGTTTCACAGAATGCTTCTGTGTAGTTTTTATTTGAAGATATTCCTTTTTCCCCTATAGAGCCCTTAGCGCTCCAAATGTCCACTTGCGGTTTCTACAGAAAGAGTGTTTCAGAAACCCTCAATCAAAAGTAATGTTCAACTCTGTTAGATGAATGCACAGATCAGAAAGAAGTTTCAGAGAATGCTTCTGTATATTTTTTATTTGAAGATATTCCTTTTCCACTATAGAACCCTTAGCGGTCGGAATGTACACTTTCAGTTTCTTCACAAAGAATTTTTCAGATCTCCTCAATCAAAATTAAGGTTCAACTCTGTTAGTTGTATGCACAGATCAGAAAGTAGTTTCACAGAATTCTTCTGTGTAGTTTTTATTTGAAGATATTCCTTTTTCCACTATAGGACCCTTAGCGCTACGAATTTCCACTTGCGGTTTTTACAGAAAGTGTGTTTCAGAACTCCTGAACCAAAAGTAAGATTCAACCCTGTTAGTTGAATGCAGAGATCAGAAAGAAGTTTCACAGAATGCTTCTGTGTAGTTCTTATTTGAAGATATTCCATTTTCCATTGTAAGCCCCTTAGCGCTCCGAATTTCCACTTGAGGTTTCTACAGAAAGAGTGTTTCAGAACTCCTCAATCAAAAGAAAGGTTCAACTCGGTTTGTTGAATGCACAGATCAGAAAGAAGTTTCACAGAATTCTTCTGTGTAGTTTTTATCTGAGGATATTCCTTTTTCCACTATAGACCCCTTAGCACTCCGAATGTCCACTCGTGGTTTCTACAGAAAGAGTGTTTCAGAACTCCTCAATCAAAAGTAAGGTTCAACTCTGTTGAATGCAAAGATCAGAAAGAAGTTTCACCGAATGCTTCTGTGTAGTTTTTATTTGAAGATATTCCTTTTCCACCTTAGGGCCCTTTGAGCTCAGAATGTACACTTGCGGATTCTGCACAAAGAGTTTTTCAGATCTCCTCGATCAAAAGTAAGGTTCAACTCTGTTAGTTGAATCACAGATCAGAAAGAAGTTTCACAGAATGCTTCTGTGTAGTTTTTATTTGAAGGTATTCCTTTTTGCACTGTAGGCCTCTTAGCGCTCCGAATGTCCACTTGTGGTTTCTTCAGAAAGACTCTCTCAGAACTCCTCAATCAAAAGTAAGGTTCAACTCTGTGAGTTGAATGCACATATCAGAAAGGAGTTTCACAGAATGATTCTGTGTAGTTTTTATTTGAAGATATTCCTTTTTCCGCTGTAGGCCCCTTAGCCCTCCAAATGTCCTCTTGCTTTTTCTACAGAAAGAGTGTTTCAGAACTCGTCAATCAAAAGTAAAGTTCAACTCTGTTAGTTGAGAGCACAGATTAGAAAGAAGCTTCACAGAATGCTTCTGTGTAGTATTTATTTGAAGATATTCCTTTTTCCAGTTTAGGCCCCTTAGGGCTCCGAAAGTCCACTTGCGGTTTCTGCAGAAAGAGTGTTTCAGAACTCCTCTATCAAAAGAAAGCTTCAACACTATGAGTTGTATGCACAGATCAGAAAGAAGTTTCACAGAATGCATCTGTGTAGTTTTATTTGAAGATATTCCTTTTTCCACTGTAGCCCCCATAACGCTCTGAAAGACCCCTTGCGGATTCTACAGAAAGAGTGTTTCAGAACTCCTCAATCAAAAGTAAGGTTGAACTCTGTTGAATGCAAAGATCAGAAAGAAGTTTCACAGAATGCTTCTGTGTAGTTTTAAGTTGAAGGTATTCCTTTCTCCATTATAGACCACTAAGCGCTCCAAATGTCTACTTGCGGTTTCTACAGAAAGAGTGTTTCAGAACTCCTCAATGAAAAGTAAGGTTCAACTCTGTTAGCTGTTTGCACAGATCAAAAAGAATTTTCGCCAAATGCTTCTGTGTAGTTTTTATTTAAAGATATTCCTTTTCCCACTATATGCGCGTTAGCGCTCCTATTGTCCCCTCGCGGTTTCTACAGAAAGAGTGTTTCAGAACTCCTCAATCAAAAGTAAGTTTCAATTCTGTTAGCTGTATGCACAGATCAGAAAGCAGTTTCACAGAATGCTTCCATGTAGTTTTTATTTGAAGATATTCCTTTTTCCACTCTAGGCCCGTTAGTGCTCCGAATGTAAATTTGCGGTTACTACAGAAAGAGTGTTTCAGAACTCCACAATCAAAAGTAAGGTTCAACTCTGTTAGTTGAATGCAGAGATCAGAAAATAATTTCAAGTAATGCTTCTGTGTAGTTTTTAATTGAAGTTATTCCTTTTTCCACAATAGGCCTCTTAGCGCTCCGAATGTCCACTTGTGGTTTCTACAGTAAGTGTTCTTCAGAACTCCAAAATCAAAAGTAAATTTCTACACAGTTAGTTGAATGCACAGATCAGAAAGAAGTTTCACAGAATGCTTCTGTGTACTTTTATTTGAAGATATTCCTTTTCCAGTATAGGCCCCTTTGAGCTCGGAATGCACACTTGCGGTTTCTGCACAAAGTGTTTCTCAGATCTCCTCGATCAAAAGTAAGGGTCAACTCTGTTAGTTGAATCACAGATCAGAAAGACGTTTCACAGAATGCTTCTGTGTAGTTTTTATTTGAAGGTATTGCTTTTTGCAGTGTAGGCCCCTTAGTGCTCCGAATGTCCACTTGTGGTTTCTTCAGAAAGACTGTTTCAGAACTCCTCAATCAAAAGTAAGGTTCAACTCTGTGAGTTGCATGCACAGATCAGAAAGGAGTTTCACAGAATGATTCTGTGTAGTTTTTATTTGAAGATATTCCTTTTCCCACTGTAGGCCCCTTAGCGCTCCAAATGTCCACTTGCTTTTTCTGCAGAAAGAGTGTTTCAGAACTCCTCAATCAAAAGTAAGTTTCAACTCTGTTAGTTGAGAGCACAGATTAGAAATAAGCTTCACAGAATGCTTCTGTGTAGTATTTATTTGAAGATATTCCTTTTTCCAGTTTAGGCCCCTTAGCGCTCCGAATGTCCACTTGCAGTTTCTGCAAAAAGAGTGTTTCAGAACTCCTCTATCAAAAGTAAGCTTCAACTCTATGAGTTGAATGAACAGATCAGAAAGAAGTTTCACAGAAGGCTTCTGTGTAGTTTTATTTGAAGATATTCCTTTTCCCACTGTATTCCCCATAACACTCAGAAAGTCCCCTTGCGGATTCTACAGAAAGAGTGTTTCAGAACTCCTCAATCAAAAGTAAGGTTCAACTCTGTTAGCGGAATGTACAGATCAGAAAGAAATTTCGCAGAATGCTTCTGTTTAGATTTAATTGAAGATATTCCTTTTTCCACTACAGGCCCCTTAGCGCTCTGAATGTCCACTTGTGGTTTCTACAGAAAGATTGTCTCAGAACTCCTCATTAAAAAGTAAGTCTCATCTGTGTTAGTTGAATGCACAGATCAGAAAGAAGTTTCACAAAATGCTTCTGTGTAGTTTTCTTTTGAAGATATTCCTTTTTCCACTATACGCCACTTAGCGCTAAGAATGTCCAATTTCGCTTTGTACAGAAAGAGTGTTTAAGAACTCCTCAATCAAAACTATGGTTCAACTCTGTGAGTTGAATGCACAGATCAGAAAGAAGTTTCACAGAGTGCTTCTGTGTAGTTTTATTTGAAGATAATCCTTTTTCCACTGCAGGCCCCATAACGCTCCGAATGTCCCCTTACGGTTTCTATAGAAAGAGTGTTTCAGAACTCCTCAATCAAAAGTAAGGTTCAACTCTGTAAGTTGAATGCCCAGATGAGAAAGAAGTTTCACAGAATTCTTCTGTGTAGTTTAGTTGAAGGTATTCTTTTTCCACTATAGGCCCCTTAGCACACTGAATGTCCGCTTGCGGTTCCTTCAGAAAGAGTGTTTAAGAACTCCTCAAACAAAACAAATGTTCAACACTGTTAGTTGAATGCACAGATCAGGAAGAAGTTTCACAGAATGATACCGTGTAGTTTTTATTTGTAGATATTCCTTTTACAACTATTGGTCACTTAGCACACTGAATGTCCACTTGCGGTTTCTACAGAGTTTTTCAGAACTCCTCAATCAAAAGTAAGCTTTAACACTGTTAGTTTAATGCACAGAACAGAAAGAAGTTTCACAGAATGCTTCTGTGTAGTTTTTATTTGAACATATTACTTTTTCCACTATAGGCCCCTTAGCGCTCCGAATGTCCAATTGCAGTTTCTACAGAAAGAGAGTTTCAGAACTGCTCAATCAAAAGTAAGCTTCAACTCTGTTAGTTGAATGCACAGAACAGAAAGAAGTTTCACAGAATGCTTCTGTGTAGTTTTTAGTTGGTGATATCCCTTTTTCCACTATAGGCCACTTAGCGCTCCGAATGTCCACTTGCAGTTTCTACAGAAAGAGAGTTTCAGAACTGCTCAATCAAAATTAAGCATCAACTCTCTTAGTTGAATGCACAGAAGATAAAGAAGTTCCACAGAATGCTTCTGTGCAGTATTGATTTGGAGATATTCCTTTTTCCACTATAGGCCCCTTAGCGGTCAGAATGTCCACTTGCAGTTTCCACAGAAAGACTGTTTAAGAACTGCTCAATCACAAGTAAGCTTCAACTCTGTTAGTTGAATGCACAGAACAGAAAGAAGTTTCACACAATGCTTCTGTGTAGTTTTTATTTGAGGATATTCCTTTTTCCAATATTGGCCCCTTAGCATTCGGAATGTCCACTTGCAGTTTCTACAGAAAGAGTGTTTCAGAACTGCTCAAAAAAAAGTAAGCTTCAAATCTGTTAGTTGAATGCACAGAACAGAAAGATGTTTCAAAAAATGCTTCTGTGTAGTATTTATTTGAGGATATTCCTTTTTCCACTATAGGCCCTTTAGCGCACGGAATGTCCACTTGCAGTTTCTACAGAAAGAGTGTTTCACAACGGCTCAATTAAAAGTAGGCTTCAACTCTGTTAGTTGAATGCACAGAAGAGAAAGGTGTTTCACACAATGCTCCTGTGTAGTTTTTATTTGGAGATATTCATTTTTCCACAACAGGCCTCTTAGCGCTCAGAATGTCTACTTGCAGTTTCTAGAGAAACAGTGTTCCAGAACGGCTCAATCAAAAGTAAGCTTCAACTCTGTTAGGTGAATGCACAGATCAGAAAGAAGTTTCACAGAATGCTTCTGTGTAGTTTTTATTTGAAGACATTCCCTTTTCTACTATAGGCCCCTTAGCACTCAGAATGTCAACTTGCAATTTCTACAGAAAGAGTGATTCAGAACGGCACAAACAAAAGTAAGCTTCAACTCTGTTATTTGAATGCACAGAACAGAAAGAAGTTTCACAGAATGCTTCTGTGTAGTTTTTATTTGAAGATATTCCTTTTTGCACTACAGGCCACTTAGCTCTCCGAATGTCCTCTTGCCGTTTCTACAGAAAGAGTGATTCAGAACTGCTCAATCAAAAGTCAGCTTTAACTCTGTTAGTTGAATGCACAGAACACAAGGAAGTTTCACAGAATGCTTCTGTGTAGGTTTAATTTGAAGATATTCCTTTTTCCACTATAGGCCACTTAGCGTTCCGAATGTCCACCTGCAGTTTCTACAGAAAGAGTGTTTCAGAACTGCTCAATCAAAAGTAATCTTCAACTCTGTAAGCAGAATGCACAGAACAGAAACAAATTTCACAGAAAGATTCTGTGTAGTTTTTATTTGAAGATATTCCTTTTTCCACTACAGGCCCTTAACGCTCCGTGTGTCCACTTGCAGTTTGTATAGAAAGAGTGTTTCAGTAGTGCTCAATCAAAAGTAAGCTGCAATACTGTTAATTGAATGCCCAGAACAGAAATCAGTTTCACAGAATTCTTCTGTGTAGTTTTTATTTGACGACATTCCTTTTTCCACTATATGCCCCTTATCACTCTGAATGTCCACTTGCAGTTACTACAGAAAGAGAGTTTCAGAACAGCTCAATGAAAAGTAAGCTTCAACTCTGTCAGTTGAATGCACAGAAAAGAAAGAAGTTTCACAGAATGCTTCTGTATAATTTTTATTAGAAGATATTCCTTTTTGCACTATAGGCCCCTTAGCCCTCCGAATGTCCACTTACCGTTACTACAGAAAGAGTGATTCAGAAATTCTCAATCAAAAGTAAGCTTTAACTCTGTTAGTTGAATGCACAGAACACAAGGAAGTTTCACAGAATGCTTCTGTGTAGTTTTAATTTGAAGATATTCCTTTTTCCACTATAGGCCACTTGGCATTCTGAATGTCCACCTGCAGTTTCTACAGAAAGAGTGTTTCAGAACTGCTCAACCAATGTAAGCTTCAACTCTTTTGGTTGAAAGCAAAGAACAGAAGGAAGTTTCACAGAACGCATCTGTGTAGTTTTTATTTGAAGATACTCGTTTTTCCACTATAGACCCCTTAGCACCCCAAATGACCACTTGCACTTTCTACAGAAAGGGTGTTTCAGAACTGCTCAATCAAAAGTAATCTTCAACTCTGTTAGCTGAATGCGCAGAACAGAAACAAGTTTCACAGAATGATTCTGTGTAGTTTTCATTTGAAGATATTCCTTTTTCCACTACAGGCCGTTAACGCTCCGTGTGTGCACTTGCAGTTTGTACAGAAAGAGTGTTTCAGGAGTGCTCAATCAAAAGTAAGCTGCAACACTGTTAATTGAATGCAAAGAACAGAAATCAGTTTCACAGAATTCTTCTGTGTAGTTTTTATTTGACGACATTCCTTTTTTTACAATAGGCCCCTTATCGCTCTGAATGTCCACTTGCAGTTTCTACAGAAAGAGAGTTTCAGAACTGCTCAATCAAAAGTAAGCTTCAACTCTGTTAGTTGAATGGACAGAACAGAAAGAAGTTTCACAGAATGCAACTGTGTAGTTTTTATTTGAAGATATTCCCTTTTCCACTATAGGCCCCTTAGCGCTCCGAATGTCCACTTCCAATTTCTACAGAAAGAGTGTTTCAGAACTGCTCAAACAAAAGTAAGCTTCAACACTGTTAGTTGAATGGACAGAACAGAAAGCAGTTTCACAGAATGCTTCTGTGTAGTTTTTATTTGAAGATATTCCCTTTTCCACTATAGGCCCCTTAGCGCTCCGAATGTCCACTTCTAATTTCTACAGAAAGAGTGTTTCAGAACTGCTCAAACAAAAGTAAGCTTCAAGTCTGTTAGTTGAATGGACAGAACAGAAAGAAGTTTCACAGAATGCTTCTGTGTAGTTTTTATTTGAAGATATTCCTTTTTCCACTATAGGACCCTAAGCGCTCGGAATGTCAACTTGCTGTTTCTACAGAAAGAGTGTTGCAGAACTGCTCAATCAAAAGTAAGCTTCACCTCTCTTAGTTGAATTGACAGAAGAGAAAGAAGTTTCACTGAATGCTTCTGTGTAGTTTTTATTTGAAGATATTCCTTTTTCCACTATAGGCCCCTTAGCCCTCCGAATGTCCACTAGCAGTTTCTACAGAAAGAGTGTTTCAGAACTGCTCAACCAAAAGTCAGCTTCATCTCTGTTAGTTGAATGCACAGAACAGGAAGAATTTTCCAGAATGCTTCTGTGACGTTTTCATTTGAAGATATTCCTTTTTCCACTATAGGCCCCTTATCCCTCCGAATGTCTACTAGCAGTTTCTACAGAAAGAGTGTTTCAGAACTGCTCAATCAAAAGGATGCTTCAACTCTGGTAGTTGAATGCACAGAACAGAAAAAAGTTTCACAGAATACTTCTGAGTAGTTTTTATTTGAATATATCCCTTTTTCCACTATAGGCCCTTTAGCGCTCGGAATGTCAACTTCCAGTTTCTAAAGAAAGAGTGTTTCAGATCTGCTCTATCAAAAGTAAGCTTCAACTCTGCTAGTTGAATGGACAGAACAGAAAGAAATTTCACAGAATGCTTCTGTGTACTTTTTATTTGAAGATATTCCATTTTCCACTGTAGGCCCCTTAGCGCTCCGAATGTCCACTTGCACTTTTTACAGAAAGTGTGTTTCAGAACAGCTCAATCAAAAGTAAGCTTCAAATATGTTAGTTGAATGCACAGAACAGAAAGAAGTTTCACAGAATGCTTCTGTGTAGTTTTTATTTGGAGATATTTCTTTTTCCACTATAGGACCCTTAGCGCTCATAATGTCAACTGGCAGTTTATACAGAAATAGTGTTTCCGAACTGCTCAATCAAAAGTAAGCTTCAACTCTGTTAGTTGAATGCACACAACACAAAGGAGTTTCACAGAATGCTTCTCTGTAGTTTTTATCTGGAGATATTACTTTTTCCACTACAGGCCCTTTAGCGCTCGGAATGTCAACTTGCAGTTTCTACATAAAGAGTGTTTCAGAACTGCTCAATCAAACGTAAGCTTCAACTCTGTTAGTTGAATGGACAGAACAGAAAGAAGTTTCGCAGAGTGCTTCTGTGTAGTTTTTATTTGAACATATTCCTTTTTCCGCTACAGTCCCCTTAGCGCTCAGATTGTCCACTTGCAGTTTCTACAGAAAGAGTGTTTCAGAACTGCTCAATCAAAAGTAAGCTTCAACTCTGTTAGTTGAACGCACAGAACAGAAAGGAGTTTCACATAATGCTTCTGTGTAGTTTTTATTTGGAGATATCACTTTTTCCACTCTAGGACCCTTAGCGCTTGGTATGTCGACTTGCAGTTTCTACAGAAAGAGTGTTTCAGAACTGCTCAATCAAAAGTAAGCTTCAACTCTGTTAGTTGAATGCACAGAACAGAAAGAAGTTTCACAGAATGCTTCTGTGCAGTTTTTATTTGGAGATATTACTTTTTCCACTGTAGGCCCTTTATCGCTCAGAATTTCAACATGCAGATTCTACAGGAAGTGTGTTTCAGAACTGCTCAATCAAAAGGAAGCTTCAACTATGTTAGTTGAATGGACAGAACAGAAAGAAGTTTCACAGAATGCTTCTGTGTACTTTTTATTTGGAGATATTCCTTTTTCCACTCTAGGCCCTATAGCGCTCCGAATTTCCACTTGCAGTTTCTACAGAAAGAGTTTTTCAGAAGTGCTCAATCAAAAGTAAGCTTCAACTCTGTTAGTTGAATGGACAGAACAGAAAGTAGTTTCACAGAATGCTTTTGTGCAGTTTTTATTTGAAGATATTCCTTTTTCCACAATAGGTCTCTTAGCGCTCCGAATGTCCACTTGCTGCTTCTACACAAGGAGAATTTCAGAACTGCTCAAGAAAAAGTAAGATTCAACTCTGTTAGTTGAATGCACAGATCAGAAAGTAGTTTCACTGAATGTTTCTGTGTAGTTTTTATTTCAAGATACTCCGTTTTCCTTTATAGGCCTGTTAGTGCTCCAAATATCCACTTGCAGTTTCTACAATAAGAGTGTTTCAGAACTGCTGAATCAAAAGCAAGGTTCAACTCCGTTAGTTCAATGCAGAGATCAGAAAGTAGTTTCACAGAATTCTTCTGTGTAGTTTTTTTTGAAGATATTCCATTTTCCACTATAGGCCTCTTAGCGCTCCGAATGTATACTTGCAGTTTCTACAGAAAGAGTGTTTCAGAACTGCTCAATCAAAAGTAAGATTGAATTCTGTTAGATGAATGCACAGATCAGAAAGCAGTTTCTCAGAATACTTCAGTGTAGTTTTTATTTGAAGATATTCCTTTATCCACTATAGGCCTCATAGCGCTCCGAATGTCCACTTCCAGGGTCTACAGAAAGAGTGTTTCAGAACTGCACAATCAAAAGTAAGGTTCAAATCTGTTAGTTGAATGCACAGATCAGAAAGAAGTTTCACAGAATGCTTCTGTGTAGTTTTTATTTGAAAATATTCCTTTTTCCTCTATAGGCATCTTAGTGCTCCAAACATCCACTTGCAGTTTCTACAGAAAGAGTGTTTCAAAACTGCTCAATCGAAAGTAAGGTTCAACTCTGTTAGTTGAATGCACAGATCAGAAAGAAGTTTCACAGAATGCTTCTGTGGTTTTTTTATTTGAAGTTATTTCTTTTTGCACTATAGGACTCTTAGCGCTGTGAATGTCGACCTGCAGTTTCTACAGAAAGAGTGTTACAAAACTGGTCAATCAAAAGTAAGGTTCAGCTCTGTTAGTTGAATGCATAGATCAGAAAGCAGTTACACAGAATGCTTCTGTGTAGTTATTATTTGAAGATATTCCTTTTTCCTATATAGGCCTCTTAGCGCTCCGAATCTCCACTTGCAGTTTCTACAGAAAGAGTGTTTCAGAACTGCTCAATCAAAACTAAAGTTCAACTCTGTTAGTTGAATGCAGAGATCAGAAAGAAGTTTCGCAGAATGTTTCTGTGTAGTTTTTATTTGAAGATATTCCTTTTTCCAGAATAGGGCTCTTAGCGCTCCGAATGTCAATTTGAGGCTTCTACAGAAAGAGTGTTTCAGAACTGCTCAATTAACAGTAAGCTTCAACTCTGTTAGTTGAATGCACAGATCAGAAAGAAGTTTCACAGAATGCTTCTGTGGGGTTTTTATTTGAAGATATTCCTTTTTACACTAGTGGAATCTTAGCGCACCCAATGTCCACTTCCAGTTTCTACAGAAAGAGTGTTACAGAACTGCTCAATCAAATTAAGGTTCAACTCTGTTAGTGGAATGCACAGATCAGGAAGAAGTTTCACAGAATTCTTCTGTGTAGTTTTTATTTGAAGATATTCCTTTTTCCAGTGTAGGCCGCTTAGCGCTCAGAATGTCCACATGCAGTTTCTACAGAAAGAGTGTTTCAGGACTACTCAGTAAAAAGTAATGTTGAATTCTGTTAGTTGAATGCACAGATCAGAAAGAAGTTTCACAGAATGCTTCTGTGCACTTTTTATTTGAAGATATTCCTTTTTCCACTATTGGCCTCTTAGCACTCTGAATGTCCACTTGCAGTTTCTACAGAAAGAGTGTTTCAGAACTGTTCAATCAAAAGTAATGTTCATCTCCGTTAGTTGAATGCAAAGATCACAAAGAAGTTTCACAGAATGCTTCTGTGTAGTCTTTATTTGAACATATTTCTTTTTCCACCATAAGCTTCCTACCGCTTCAAACATCCACTTTCAGTTTGTACAGAAAGTGTGTTTCAAAACTCCTCAATCGAAAGTAAGGTTTAACACTCTTACTTGAATGCACAGATCAGAAAGACGTTTCAAAGAATGCTTCTGTGTAGTTTTTATTTGATGATATTCCTTTTTCCACTATTGGCCTGTTAGGGCTCCGAATGTCCACTTGCAGCTTCTACAGAAAGAGTGTTTCAGAACTGCACAATCAAAAGTAAGGTTCAAATCCATTAGTTGAATGCACAGATCAGAAAGAAGTTTCACAGAATGCTTCTGTGTAGTTTTTGTTTGAAAATATTCCTTTTTCCTCTGTAGGCATCTTAGTGCTCCACACATCCACTTGCAGTTTCTACAGAAAGTGTGTTTCAAAACTGCTGAATCGAAAGTAAAGTTCAACTCTGTTAGTTGAATGCATAGATCAGATAGAAGTTTCACAGAATGCTTCTGTGTAGTCTTTATTTGAAGATATTCCTTTTTCCTATATAGGCCTCTTAGCGCTCCGAATGTCCACTTGCAGTTTCTACAGAAAGAGTGTTTCAGAACTGCTGAATCAAAAGTAAATTTCAATTCTCTTAGTTGAATGCAGAGATCAGAAAGAAGTTTCACAGAATGTTTCTATGTAGTTTTTATTTGAAGATATTCCTTTTTCCAGAATAGGGCTCTTAGCGCTCCGAATGTCAATTTGCGGCTTCTACAGAAAGAGTGTTTCAGAACTGCTCAATCAAAAGTAAGCTTCAACTCTGTTAGTTGAATGCACAGATCAGAAGGAAGTTTCACAGAATGCTTCTGTGGGGTTTTTATTTGAAGATATTCCTTTTTACACTAGTGGAATCTTAGCGCTCCCAATCTCCACTTCCAGTTTCTACAGAAAGAGTATTACAGAACTGCTCAATCAAATTAAGGTTCAACTCTGTTAGTGGAATGCACAGATCGAGAAGAAGTTTCACAGAATTCTTCAGTGTAGTTTTTATTTGAAGATATTCCTTTTTCCACTGTAGGCCGCTTAGCGCTCAGAATGTCCACATGCAGTTTCTACAGAAAGAGTGTTTCAGGACTACTCAGTAAAAAGTAGTGTTGAATTCTGTTAGTTGAATGCACAGATCATAAAGAAGTTTCACAGAATGCTTCTGTGCACTTTTTATTTAAAGATATTCCTTTTTCCACTATAGGCCTCTTAGCGCTCTGAATGTCCACTTGCAGTTTCTACAGAAAGAGTGTTTCAGAACTGTTCAATCAAAAGTAATGTTCATCTCCGTTAGTTGAATGCAAAGATCACAAAGAAGTTTCACAGAATGCTTCTGTGTAGTCTTTATTTGAACATATTTCTTTTTCCACTATAGGCTTCTTACCGCTTCAAACATCCACTTGCAGTTTGTACAGAAAGTGTGTTTCAAAACTCCTCAATCAAAAGTAAGGTTTAACACTCTTACTTGAATGCACAGATCAGAAATGCGTTTCAAAGAATGCTTCTGCGTAGTTTTTATTTGATGATAATCCTTTTTCCACTATTGGCCTCTTAGGGCTCCGAATGTCCGCTTGCAGTTCCTACACATAGAGTGTTTCAGAACTGCTCACTGGAAAGTAAGGTTCAACTCTGTTAGTTGAATGCACAGATGAGAAAGTGGTTTCACAGAATGCTTCTCTGTAATTTTCATTTGAAGATAACACTTTTTCCACTATAGGCCTCTTAGCGCTCTGAATGTCCCCTTGTAGTTTCCACAGAAAGAGTGTTTCAGAACTTCTCAATTGAAAGTAAGGCTCAACTCTGTTAGTTGAATGCACAGATCAGAAAGAAGTTTCACAGAATGCTTCTGTGTAGATTTTATTTAAAGATATTCCTTTTTCCACTGTAGGCCTCTTAGCGCTCCGAATGTCCATTGCAGCTTCTACAGAAACTGTGTTTCATAACTGCTCAATCAAAAGTAAGCTTCAACTCTGTTAGTTGAATGCACAGATGAGAAAGTAGTTTCATAGAATGCTTCTGTGTAGTTTTTATTTGAAGATAATCCTTTTTCCACTTTAGGCCTCTTAGCGCTCCGAATGTCCAATTTCAGTTTCTACATAATGAGTGTTTCAAAACTTCTCAATCAAAAGCAAGATTCAACTCTGTTAGTTGAATGCACAGACCAGAAAGAAGTTTCACAGAATGCTTCTGTGTAGTTTTTATTTAGAGATATTCCTGTTTCCTCTATAGGCCTCTTAGTGCTCCAAATATCCACTTGCAGTTTCTACAGAAAAAGTGTTTCAAAACTCCACAATCAAAAGTAAGGTTCAAATCTGTTAGTTGAATGCACAGATCAGATAGAAGTTTCACAGAATGCTTCTGTGTAGTTTTTATTTGAATATATTCCTTTTTCAACTGTAGGCTTCTTAGCGGTCCAAATGTCCACTTGCAGTTTCTACAGAGTGTTTCAGAACTGCTCAATCAAACTAAGGTTCAACTCTGTTAGTTGAATGCTCAGATCAGAAAGAATTTTCACAGAATGCTTCTGTGTAGTTTTTATTTGAAGATATTCCTTTTTCTACTATGGGCCTCTTAGCGCTCAGAAATTCCACAAGCAGTTTCTACAGAAAGAGTGTTTCAAAACTGCTCAATCAAAAGTGAGGATCAAATCTGTCAGTTGAATGCACAGATCTGAAAGAAGTTTCATTGAATGTTTCTGTGTAGTTTTTATTTGAAGATATTCATTTTTCCAATACTGGCCCCTTAGCACTCCAAATATCCACTCGCTGTTTCTACAGAAAGATTGTTTCAGAACTATTCAATAAAATTAAGGTTCAACTGTGTTAGTTGAATGCACAGATCTGAAAGGAGTTTCAAAGAATGCTTTTGTGTTGTTTCTATTTGAAGATATTCTTTTTTCCACTATAGGCCTCCTACAGCTCCGAATATCCAAATGCAGTTTCTACATAAACAGTGGATCAGAACTGCTCAATCAAAACTAAGGTTCAACTCCATTAGTTGAATGCACAGATCAGAAAGAAGTATCACAGAATGCTTCGGTGTAGTTTTTTTTTTTTTAAGTTCCCCCTAGTTTATTAGCCTTAGATCATACAGCTTTTGTCTAATCATCTCCACAATCATCCACTTATTCATCAGACTTAGCATAAAAACCCACAGGTTTCTCTGTCTCTTTGGATTTTCATTTCCGAAGCTATGCCATATAAAACTTACATATTAAATAAATTTATATGCTTTTCTTTTGTTTTTTTTTTTTTTTTTTTCAGACCAAAGTATATTTATTTTAAGATAAGAAGATTTGAGATTCAGATAAGTTTTGCCATCTTTTTTTTTTTTTTTTTTTTTTATTTATTTATTTTTTTATTTTATTTTATTTTTTTTTTAATTATACTTTAGGGTTTTAGGGTACATGTGCACAATGTGCAGGTTTGTTACATATGTATCCATGTGCCATGTTGATTTCCTGCACCCATTAACTCGTCATTTAGCATTAGGTGTATCTCCTAATGCTGTCCCTCCCCCCTCCCCCTACCCCACAACAGTCCCCGGAGTGTGATGTTCCCCTTCCTGTGTCCATGAGTTCTCATTGTTCAATTCCCACCTATGAGTGAGAACATGCGGTGTTTGGTTTTTTGTCCTTGCGATAGTTTACTGAGAATGATGTTTTCCAGTTTCATCCATGTCCCTACAAAGGACACGAACTCATCATTTTTTATGGCTGCATAGTATTCCATGGTGTATATGTGCCACATTTTCTTAATCCAGTCTATCGTTGTTGGACATTTGGGTTGGTTCCAAGTCTTTGCTATTGTGAATAGTGCCGCAATAAACATACGTGTGCATGTGTCTTTATAGCAGCATGATTTATAGTCCTTTGGGTATATACCCAGTAATGGGATGGCTGGGTCAAATGGTATTTCTAGTTCGAGATCCCTGAGGAATCGCCACACTGACTTCCACAATGGTTGAACTAGTTTACAGTCCCACCAACAGTGTAAAAGTCTTCCTATTTCTCCACATCCTCTCCAGCACCTGTTGTTTCCTGATTTTTTAATGATGGCCATTCTAACTGGTGTGAGATGGTATCTCACTGTGGTTTTGATTTGCATTTCTCTGATGGCCAGTGATGATGAGCATTTCTTCATGTGTTTTCTGGCTGCATAAATGTCTTCTTTTGAGAAGTGTCTGTTCATGTCCTCTGCCCACTTTTTGATGGGGTTGTTTGTTTTTTTCTTGTAAATTTGTTTGAGTTCATTATAGATTCTGGATATTAGCCCTTTGTCAGATGAGTAGGTTGCAAAAATTTTCTCCCATTCTGTAGGTTGCCTGTTAATTCTGATGATAGTTTCTTTTGCTGTGCAGAAGCTCTTTAGTTTAATGAGATCCCATTTGTCGATTTTGGCTTTTGTTGCCATTGCTTTTGGTGTTTTAGACATGAAGTCCTTGCCCACGCCTATGTCCTGAATGGTATTGCCTAGGTTTTCTTGTAGGATTTTAATGGTTTTAGGTCTAACATATAAGTCTTTAATCCATCTTGAATTAATTTTTGTATAAGGTGTAAGGAAGGGATCCAGTTGCAGCTTTCTACATATGGCTAGCCAGTTTTCCCAGCACCATTTATTAAATAGGGAATCCTTTCCCCATTTCTTGTTTTTGTCAGGTTTGTCAAAGATCAGATAGTTGTAGCTATGCGGCATCATTTCTGAGGGCTCTGTTCTGTTCCATTGATCTATGTCTCTGTTGTGGTACCAGTACCATGCTGTTTTGGTTACTGTAGCCTTGTAGTATAGTTTAAAGTCAGGTAGCGTGATGCCTCCAGCTTTGTTCTTTTGGCTTAGGATTGACTTGGCGATGCGGGCTCTTTTTTGGTTCCATATGAACTTTAAAGTAGTTTTTTCCAATTCTGTGAAGAAAGTCATTGGTAGCTTGATGGGGATGGCATTGAATCTATAAATTACCTTGGGCAGTATGGCCATTTTCACGATATTGATTCTTCCAACCCATGAGCATGGAATGTTCTTCCATTTGTTTGTATCCTCTTTGATTTCATTGAGCAGTGGTTTGTAGTTCTCCTTGAAGAGGTCCTTCACATCCCTTGTAAGTTGGATTCCTAGGTATTTTATTCTCTTTGAAGCAATTGTGAATGGGAGTTCACTCATGATTTGGCTCTCTGTTTGTCTGTTATTGGTGTACAAGAATGCTTGTGATTTTTGTACATTAATTTTGTATCCTGAGACTTTGCTGAAGTTGCTAATCAGCTTAAGGAGATTTTGGGCTGAGACAATGGGGTTTTCTAGATATACAATCATGTCATCTGCAAACAGGGACAATTTGACTTCCTCTTTTCCTAATTGAATACCTTTTATTTCCTTCTCCTGCCTGATTGCTCTGGCCAGAACTTCCAGCACTATGTTGAACAGGAGCGGTGAGAGAGGGCATCCCTGTCTTGTGCCAGTTTTCAGAGGGAATGCTTCCAGTTTTTGCCCATTCAGTATGATATTGGCTGTGGGTTTGTCGTAGATAGCTCTTATTATTTTGAGATACGTCCCATCAATACCTAATTTATTGAGAGTTTTTAGCATGAAGGGTTGTTGAATTTTGTCAAAGGCCTTTTCTGCATCTATTGAGATAATCATGTGGTTTTTGTCTTTGGTTCTGTTTATATGTTGGATTACATTTATTGATTTGCGTATGTTGAACCAGCCTTGCATCCCAGGGATGAAGCCCACTTGATCATGGTGGATAAGCTTTTTGATGTGCTGCTGGATTCGGTTTGCCAGTATTTTATTGAGGATTTTTGCATCAATGTTCATCAAGGATATTGGTCTGAAATTCTCTTTTTTGGTTATGTCTCTGCCAGGTTTTGGTATCAGGACGATGCTGGCTTCATAAAATGTGTTAGGGAGGATTCCCTCTTTTTCTATTGATTGGAATAGTTTCAGAAGGAATGGTACCAGTTCCTCCTTGTACCTCTGGTAGAATTCGGCTGTGAATCCATCAGGTCCTGGACTCTTTTTGGTTGGTAAGCTATTGATTATTGCCACAATTTCAGAACCTGTTATTGGTCTATTCAGAGATTCAACTTCTTCCTGGTTTAGTCTTGGGAGGGTGTGTTTGTCGAGGAATTTATCCATTTCTTCTAGATTTTCTAGTTTATTTGCATAGAGGTGTTTGTAGTATTCTCTGATGGTAGATTGTATTTCTGTGGGATCGGTGGTGATATCCCCTTTTTCATTTTTTATTGCATCTATTTGATTCTTCTCTCTTTTCTTCTTTATTAGTCTTGCTAGGGGTCCATCAATTTTGTTGATCTTTTCAAAAAACCAGCTCCTGGATTCATTAATTTTTTGAAGGGTTTTTTGTGTCTGTATTTCCTTCAGTTCTGCTCTGATTTTAGTTATTTCTAGCCTTCTGCTAGCTTTTGAATGTGTTTGCTCTTGCTTTTCTAGTTCTTTTAATTGTGATGTTAGGGAGTCAATTTTGGATCTTTCCTGCTTTCTCTTGTGGGCATTTAGTGCTATAAATTTCCCTCTACACACTGCTTTGAATGTGTCCCAGAGATTCTGGTATGTTGTGTCTTTGTTCTCGTTGGTTTCAAAGAACATCTTTATTTCTGCCTTCATTTCATTATGTACCCAATAGTCATTCAGGAGCAGGTTGTTCAGTTTCCATGTAGTAGAGCGGTTTTGAGTGAATTTCTTAATCCTGAGTTCTAGTTTGATTGCACTGTGGTCTGAGAGACAGTTTGTTATAATTTCTGTTCTTTTACATTTGCTGAGGAGAGCTTTACTTCCAACTATGTGGTCAATTTTGGAATAGGTGTGGTGTGGTGCTGAAAAAAATGTATATTCTGTTGACTTGGGGTGGAGAGTTCTGTAGATGTCTATTAGGTCCACTTTATGTAGAGCTGAGTTCAATTCCTGGATATCCTTGTTAACTTTCTGTCTCGTTGATCTGTCTAATGCTGACAGTGGGGTGTTAAAATCTCCCATTATTATTGTGTGGGAGTTTAAGTCCCTTAGTAGGTCACTCAGGACTTGCTTTATGAATCTTGGTGCTCCTGTGTTGGGTGCATATATATTTAGGATAGTTAGCTCTTCTTGATGAATTGATCCCTTTACCATTATGTAATGGCCTTCTTTGTCTCTTTTGATCTTTGTTGGTTTAAAGTCTATTTTATCAGAGACTAGGATTGCAACCCCTGCCTTTTTTTGTTTTCCAGTTGCTTGATAGATCTTCCTCCATCCCTTTATTTTGAGTCTATGTGTGTCTCTGCATGTGAGATGGGTTTCCTGAATACAGCACACTGATGGGTCCTGACTCCTTATCCAGTTTGCCAGTCTGTGTCTTTTGAATGGAGCATTTAGCCCATTTACATTTAACGTTAATATTGTTATGTGTGAATCTGATCCTGTCATTATGATGTTAGTTGGTTATTTTGCTCGTTAGTTGCTATAGTTTCTTCCTAGTCTCGATGGTCTTTACAATTTGGCATGTTTTTGCAGTGGCTGGTACCGGTTGTTCCTTTCCATGTTTAGTGCTTCCTTCAGGAGCTCTTTTAGGGCAGGCCTGGTGGTGACAAAATCACTCAGCGTTTGCTTGTCTGTAAAGTGTTTTATTTCTCCTTCACTTATGAAGCTTAGTTTGGCGGGATAGGAGATTCTGGGTTGAAAATTCTTTTCTTTAAGAATGTTGAATATCGGCCCCCACTCTCTTCTGGCTTGTAGAGTTTCTGCTGAGAGATCAGCTGTTAGTCTGATGGGCTTCCCTTTGTGGGTAACCCGACCTTTCTCTCTGGCTGCCCTTAACATTTTTTCTTTCATTTCAACTTTGGTGAATCTGACAATAATGTGTCTTGGAGTTGCCCTTCTCGAGGAGTATCTTTGTGGCGTTCTCTGTATTTCCTGAATCTGAATGCTGGCCTGCCTTGCTAGATTGGGGAAGTTCTCCTGGATAATATCCTGCAGAGTGTTTTCCAACTTGGTTCCATTCTCCCCATCATTTTCAGGTACACCAATCAGACGTAGGTTTGGTCTTTTCACATAGTCCCAAATTTCTTGGAGGCTTTGTTCATTTCTTTTTATCCTTTTTTCTCTAAACTTCCCTTCTCTTTTCATTTCATTCATTTCATCTTCCATCAGCGATACCCTTTCTTCCAGTTGATCGCATCTGCTACTGAGGCTTCTGCAATCTTCGCGTAGTTCTCGAAACTTGGCTTTCAGCTCCATCGGCTCCTTGAAGCCCTTCTCTCCATTGGTTATTCTAGTTATCCATTCTTCTAATTTTTTTTCAAAGTTTTTAACTTCTTTGCTGTTGTTTTGAATTTCCTCTCGTAGCTCAGAGTATTTTGATCGTCTGAAGCCTTCTTCTCTCAACTCATCAAAGTCATCCTCCATCCAGCTTTGTTCCGTTGCTGGTGAGGAACTGCGTTCCTTTGGAGGAGGAGAGGTGCTCTGTTTTTTAGAGTTTCCAGTTTTTTTGGTCTGTTTTTTCCCCATCTTTGTGGTTTTATCTACTTTTTGTCTTTGATGATGGTGATGTACAGATGAGTTTTTGGTGTGGGTGTCCTTTCTGTTTGTTAGTTTTCCTTCTACCAGACAGGACCCTCAGCTGCAGGTCTGTTGGAGTTTACTAGAGGTGCACTCCAGACCCTGTTTGGCTGGGTGTCAGCAGCGGTGGCTGCAGAACAGCAGATTTTCGTGAGACCACAAATTCAGCTGTCTGATAGTTCCTCTGAAAGTTTTGTCTCAGAGAAGTACCGGGTTGAATGAGGTGTCAGTCTGTCCCTACTGGGGGGGTGCCTCCCAGTTAGGCTGCTCAGGGGTGAGGGACCCACTTTAGGAGGCAGTCTGACTGTTCTCAGATCTCCAGCTGCGTGCTGGGAGAACCACTGCTCTCTTCAAAGCTGTCAGTCAGACAGGGACATTTAAGTCTGTGGAAGTTCTTGCAGAGTTTTTGTTTGTCTGTGCCCTGCCCCCAGAGGTGGAGCCTACAGAGGCAGGGAGGCCTCCTTGAGCTGTGGTGGGCTCCACCCAGTTCGAGCTTCCTGGCTGCTTTGTTTACCTAAGCAAGCCTGGGCAATCGCCGGCGCCCCTCCCCCAGCCTCGCTGCCGCCTCGCAGCTTGATCTCAGACTGCTGTGCTAGCAATTAGCAAGACTCCGTGGGCATAGGGCCCTCCGAGCCAGGTGCGGGACACAATCTCCTAGTGTGCCGTTTTCCAGGCCCATTGGAAAAGCGCAGTTAGGGTGGGACTGACCCGATATTCCAGGTGCCGTCTGCTTCCCCTTTCTTTGACTAGGAAAGGGAACTCCCTGACCCCTTGCGCTTCCCGAGTGAGTCAATGCCTCGCCCTGCTTCGGCTCGCGCACAGTGCGCTTCACCGACTGTCCTGCACCCACTGTTAGGCACTCCCTAGTGAGATGAAACCAGTACCTCAAGCAGAAATGCAGAAATCACCGGTCTTCTGTGTCTCTGGGGCTGGGAGCTGGAGACTGGAGCTGTTCCTATTCGGCCATCTTGGCTCCACCCCTGCTTCGGTGTAGTTTTTATTTGAAGATATTCTTTTTCCTCTACAGGCCTCTTAGTGCTCTGAATATCCAATTCCAGTTTCTACAGAAAGAGTGTTTCAAAACTCCTCAATCAAAAGTAAGCTTCAACTCTGTTAGTTGAATGCACAGATCAGAAAGAAGTTTCACAGAAGGCTTCCGTGCAGTTTTTGTTTGAAGATATTCCTTTTTCCACTATAGGCCTCTTAGAGCTCCGAATGTACACTTGCAGTTTCTACAGAAAGAGTGTTTCAGAACTTCTCTATCAAAAGTAAGGTTGAACTCTGTTAGTTGAATGCACTAAACAGAAAGGAGTTTCACAGAATGATTCTGTGTAGTTTTTATTAGAAGATATTCCTTTTTCCGCTTTAGGCCTCTTAGTGCTCCAAATATGCACTTGCAGTTTCTACAGAAAGAGTTTTTCAAAATTCCTCAATCAAAAGTAACGTTCAACTCTGTTAGTTGAGTGCACAGATCAGAAAGAAGTTTCACAGAATGCTTCTGTGTAGTATTTATTTGAAGATATCCCTTTTTCCACTAAAGGCCTCTTAGCACTCCGAATGTCCACTTGCACTTTCTACAGAAAGAGTGTTTCAGAACTGCTCAATCAAAAGTAAGGTTCAACACTGTTAGTTGAATGCACAGATCAGAAAGAAGTTTCACAGAATGCTTCTGTGTAGTTTTCATTTGAAAATATTCCTTTTTGCAATACAGGCCACTTATCCCTCCGAATGTTAACTTGCAGTTCCTACAGAAGGAGTGTTTCACAACTGCTCAATCTAAAGTAAGGTTCAACTCTGTTAGTTGAATACACAGATCAGAAAGAAGTTTCACAGAATGCTTCTGTCTAGTTTTTATTAGATGATATTCCTTTTTCCGCTGTAGGCCTCTTATCGGTCCGAATGTCCACTTGCAATTTCTACAGAAAGAATGTTTCACAACTGCTCAATAAAAAGAAAGATTCAATTCTGTTAGATGAATCCACAGATCAGAAAGAAGTTTCAGAGAATGCTTCTCTGTACTTTTTATTTTGATATATTCCTTTTTCCACTATACGCCTCTTAGCGCTCCAAATATCCACTTGCAGTTTCTACAGAAAGAGTGTTTCAAAACTCCTCAATCAAAAGTAAGGTTGAACTCTCTTAGTTGAATGCACAGATCAGAAAGAAGTTTCACAGAATGCTTATGTATAGTTTTTATTTGAAGATATTCCTTTTCCCACTATAGGCCTCTTAGCACTCTGAATGTCTTCTTGCAGTTTCTACAGATAGATTATCTCAGAACTGCTCAATCAAAAGTAAGGTTCAACTCTCTTCGTTCAATGCAGAGCTCAGAAAGTAGATTCACAAAATTCTTCTGTGTAGTTTTCATTTGAAGATATTCGTATTTCCACTGTAGGCTTCTTAGCGCTTTGAATGTCCACTTACAGATTCAACAGAAAGATTGTTTCAGAACTCCTCAATCAAATGTAAGGTTCAACTCTTTTAGTTGAATACACAGATCAGAAAGAAGTTTCACAAAATGCTTCTGTCTAGTTTTTATAGAAGATATTCCTTTTTCCACTGTAGGCATCTTAGCGTTCTGAATGTCCACTTGCAGTTTCTACAGAAAGGGTGTTTCAGAACTGCTCAATCAAAAGTAAGGTTCAACCCTGTTAGTGCAATGCACAGATCGGAAAGTAGTTTCTCGGAATGCTTCTGCGTAGTTTTTATTTGAAGATATTCCTTTTTCCACTATACGCCCCTTTACGCTCTGAATGTCCACTTGCAGTTTCTACAGAAAGTGTGTTTCACAACTGCTCAATCAAAAGAAAGTTCAACTCTGGTATTTGAATGCGCAGATAAGAAACAAATTTTGCAGAATGCTTCTGTGTAGTTTTTATTTGAAGATATTCCTTTTTCCACTATAGGCCTCTTTGCGCTCCGAATGTCCACTTACGGTGTCTATTGAAAGAGTGTTTCAAAACTCCTCAATCAAAAGTAACGTTCAACTATGTTAGTTGAATGCACAGATCAGAAAGAAGTTTCACAGAATGCTTCTGTGTACTTTTTATTTGAAGTTATTCTTTTTCAACTATAGGCCTCTTAGCACTCCAAATATCCACTTGCAGTTTCTACAGAAAGAGTGTTTCAAAACTTCTCAACCAAAAGTAAGGTTCATCTCCGTTGGTTGAATGCAGAGAACAGAAAGAATTTTCACAGAATGCTTCTGTGTAGTTTTCATTTGAAGATATTCCTTTTTCCACTATAGGCCTCTTTATGCTCCGAATATCCACTTACGGTGTCTACAGAAATAGTGTTTCAAAACTCCACAATCAAAAGTAAGGTTCAACTATGTTAGTAGAATGCACAGATCAGAAAGAATTTTCCCAGAATGATTCTGTGTAGTTTTTATTTGTAGATATTCCTTTTTCAAATATAGGCCTCTTAGCGCTCCAAATGTGCACTTGCAGTTTCTGCAGAAAGAGTGTCTCAGAACTGCTCAATCAAAAGTAAGGTTCAACTCTGTTAGTTGATTGCACAGATCAGAAAGAAGTTTCACGGAATGCTTCTGTGTAGTTTTCATTTGAAGTTATTCCTTTTTCCACTATAGGCCACTTATCTGACCGAATGTCCACTTGCAGTTTCTACGGAAACAGGGTTTCAAAACTCCTCAATCAATAGTAAGGTTCAACTCTGTTAGATGAATGCACAGATCAGAAAGAAGTTTCACAGAATGCTTCTGTGTAGTTTTTAATTGAAGATATTCCTTTTTCCACTATAGGCCACTTAGCGCTCCGAATGTCGACTTGCAGTTTCTAAGGAAAGAGTGTTTCTGAACTGTTCAATCAAAAGTAAGGTTGAACTCTGTTAGTTGAATGCACCGATCAGAAAGAAGTTTCACAGAATGCTTCTGTGTAGTTTTTATTTGAAGATATTCTTTTTCAACTATATGCCTCTTAGTACTCCAAATATCCACTTGCAGTTTCTACAGAAATAGTGTTTCAGAACTGCTCAATCAAAAGTAAGTTTCAACTCTGTTAGTTGAAGGCCCAGATCAGAAAGAAGTTTCACAGAATGCTTCTGTGCAGTTTTTATTTGAAGATATTCCTTTTTCCACTGTAGTACTCTGAGTGCTCGGAATGTCCACTTGCAGTTTCTACAGAATGAGTGATTTCGAAATTCTAAATCAAAAGTAATGTTCAACTCTGTTAGTTGAATGCACAGATCAGGAAAAATTTTCGCAGAATTCTTCTGTTTAGTTTTTATTTGAAGATATTCCTTTTTCCACTGTAGGCCTCTTAGTTCTCCGAATGTCCACTTGCAGTTTCTACAGAAAGAGTGTTTCAGAACTGCTCAAACAAAAGCAAGGTTCAACTCTGTTTGTTGACTGCACAGATCATAAAGAAGTTTCACAGAATGCTTCTGTGTGGTTTTTATTTGAAGATATTCCTTTTTCCACGATAGGCCTCTTAGCACTCCGACTGTCCACTTTCAGTTTCTACAGAAAGAGTGTTTCAAAACTCCTCAATCAAAAGTAAGGTTCAACTCTGTTAGTTGAATGCACAGATCAGAAAGAAGTTTCACAGAATGCTTCTGTGTAGCTTTTATTTGAAGATATTCCTTTTTCCACTATAGGCCTCTTAGTGCTCCGAATGTCCACTTGCATTTTCTACAGAAAGAATGTTTCAGAACTGCTCAATCAAAAGTAAGGTTCAACTCTGTTAGTTGAATGCACAGATCAGAAAGTAGTTTCGCAGAATGCTTCTGTGTAGTTTTCATTTGAAGTTATTCTTTTTCCACTATAGGCCTCTTAGCGATGCGAATGTAAACTTGCAGTTTCTACAGAAAGAGTGTTTCAGAACTGCTCAATCAATAGTAAGGTTCAACTCTGTTAGTTGAATGCACATATCAGAAAGAAATTTCAACGAATGATTCTGTATAGTTTTTATTTGAAGATTTTCCTTTTTCCACTATAGTCCTCTTAGCGCTCAGAATGTCCACTTGCAGTTTCAACAGAAAGTGTGTTTCAGAACTGCTCAATCAAAAGTAAGGTTCAACTCTGTTAGTTGAATGCACAGATCAGAAAGAAGTTTCACAGAATACTTCTCTGTAGTTTTCTTTTGAAGATATTTCTTTTTCCACTATAGGCCACTTATCCCTCCGAATGTCCACTTGCAGTTTCTTCAGAAAGAAGGTTTCACAACTGCTCAATCAAAAGTAAGGTTCAACTCTGTCAGATGAATGCACAGATCAGAAAGAAGTTACACAGAATGCTTCTGTGTAGTTTTTAATTGATGATATTACTTTTTCCACTGTTGGCCTCTTAGCGCTCCGAATGTCGACTTGCAGTTTCTACAGAAAGAGTGTTTCTGAACTGCTGAAACAAAAGTAAGGTTGAACTCTGTCAGTTAATGCAGTGATCAGAAAGAAGTTTCACAATATGCTTCTGTGTGCTTTTTATTTGAAGATATTCTTTTTCCACTATAGGCCTCTTAGCACTCCAAATATCCAGTTGCAGTTTCTACAGAAAGAGTGTTTCAAAACTGCTCAATCAAAAGTAATGTTCAACTCTGTTAGTTGAATGCACAGATCAGAAAGAAGTTTCACAGAATGCTTCTGGGAAGTTTTTATTTGAAAATATTCCTTTTTCAACTATACGCCTCTTAGCGCTCCGCATTTCCACTTACAGTTTCAACAGAAAGAGTGCTTGAGAACTGCTCAATCATAAGTAAGGTTCAACTCTGTTAGTTGAATGCGCAGATCAGAAAGAAGTTTCACAGAATGCTTTTGTGTAGTTTTTATTTGAAGAGATTCCTTTTTCCACTATAAGCCTCTTAGCGCTGCGAATGTCCACTTGCAGTTTCTACAGAAAGAGTGTTTCAGAACTGCTCAAACAAAAGTAAGGTTCAACTCTTTTAGTTGAATGCACAGATCACAAAGAAGTTTCGCAGAATGCTTCTGTGTAGTTTTTATTTGAAGATACTACTTTTTCCACTATAGGCCACTTAGCACTCTGAATGTCCACTTGAAGTTTCTACCGAAAGAGTGTTTCCGAACTGCTCAAACAAAAGTAAGGTTCAACTCTGTTAGTTGAATGCACTGATCAGAAAGAAGTTTCACAGAATGCTTCTGTGTAGTTTTTATTTGAAGATATTCTTTTACACTATAGGCCTCTTAGCGCTCCAAATATCCACTTGCAGTTTCTACAGAAAGAGTGTTTCAAAGCTTCTCATTCAAAAGTAAGCTTCAAGTATGTTAGTTGAATGCACAGATCTGATAGCAGTTTCACAGAATGATTCTGAGTAGTTTTTATTTAAAGATATTCCATTTTCCACCATAGGCTTCTTTGCTCTCTGAATGTCCACTTGCAGTTTTAACAGAAAGAGTGTTTCAGAGGTGCTCAATCAAAAGTAAGGTTCAACTGTGTTAGTTCAATGCACAGATCAGAAAGAAGTTTCACAGAATGCCTCTGTGTAGTTTTTATTTCAAGACATTCCTTTTTAAACTATAGGCCTCTTAGCGCTCCGAATGTCCAGATCCATTTTCTACAGAAAGAGTGTTACAGAACTGCTCAATCAAAAGTAAGGTTCAAATATGTTAGCTGAATGTGCAGATCAGAAAGTAGTTTCGCAGAATGCTTCTGTGTAGTTTTTATATGGAGATATTACTTTTTCCACTACAGGCCTCTTAGCACTGTGAATGTCCACTTGCAGTTTCTACAGAAAGAGTGTTTCAGAACTGCTCAATCAATAGTAAGGTTCAACTCTGTTAGTTGAATGCACAGATCAGAAAGAAGTTTCACGGAATGCTTCTCTGTAGTTTTTATTTGAAGATATTCCTTTTTCCACTATAGGCCTCTTAGCGCTCCGAATGTCCACTTGCAGTTTCTACAGAAAGAGTGACTCACAGCTACTCAATCAAAAGTAAGATTCAACACTGTTAGTTGAATGTACACATCAAAAAGAAGTTTCGCAGAATGCTTCTGTGTAGTTTTTATTTGAAGATATTCCATTTTCCACTGTAGGCCTCTTAGCGCTCCGAATGTCCACTTGCAGTTTCTACAGGGTGTTTCAGAACTACTCAATCAAAAGTAAGGTTGAACTCTGCTAGGGGAATGCACAGATCAGAAAGGATTTTCACAGAATGTTTCTGTGTAGTTTTTATTTGAATATTTTCCTTTTTCCACAATAGGCCTCTTAGCACTCCAAATGTCCACTTGCAGTTTCGACAGAAAGAGTATTTCAGAATGGCTCAGTCAAAAGTAAGGTTCAAAAGTGTTAGTTGAATGCACAGATCAGAAAGAAGTTTCTCAGAATGCTTCTGTGTTGTTTTTATTTGAAGATATTCCTTTTTCCACTATTGGTCTCTTAGCGCTGCGAATATCCAAATGCAGTTCCTACATAAACAGTGTTTCAGAACTGCTCAATCAAAACTAAGGCTGAACTCTGTTAGTGGAATGCACACATCAGAAAGCAGTTTCACAGAATGCTTCTGTGTTATTTTTGTTTGAAGATATTCCTTTTTCCACTATAGGCCTCTTTGCGATCCGAATGTCCACTTGCAGTTTCTGCTGAAAGACAGTTACAGAACTGCTCAATCAAAAGTTAGGTTCAACTCTGTTAGTTGAATGCACAGATCAAAAGAAGTTTCACAGAATGATTCTGTGTAGTTTTTATTAGAAGATATTCCTTTTTCCACTATAAGCCTCTTAGCTCTGCGAATGTCCAAATGCAGTTTCTACAGAAAGAGTGTTTCAGAACTGCTCAATGAATAGTAAGGTTGAACTCTGTTAGTTGAATGCACGGATCAGAAAGTAATTTCACAGAATGCATCTGTGTATTTTTTATATGAAGAAGTTCCTTTTTCCTCTATAGGCATCTTTGTGCTCCAAATATCCACTTGCGTTTCTACAGAAAGAGTGTTTCAAAATTCCTCCATGAAAAGTAAGTTTCAACTCTGTTAGTTGAATGCACAGATCAGAAAGAAGTTTCACAGAATGCTTCTGTGTAGTTTTTATTTGAAGATATTCTTTTCCACTATAGGCCTGTTCGCGCTGCGAATGTCCACTTGCAGTTTCTACAGAAAGAGTGTTTCAGAACTGCTCTATCAAAATTAAGGTTCAACTCTGTTAGTTGAATTCACAGATCAGAAAGAAGTTTCGCAGAATGCTTCTGTGTTGTTTTTATTTGAAGATATTCCTTTTTCCACTATTGGTCTCTTAGCGCTGCGAATATCCAAATGCAGTTCCTACATAAACAGTGTTTCAGAACTGCTCAATCAAAACTAAGGTTGAACTCTGTTAGTGGAATGCACACATCAGAAAGCAGTTTCACAGAATGCTTCTGTGTTATTTTTGTTTGAAGATATTCCTTTTTCCACTATAGGCCTCTTCGCGATCCGAATGTCCACTTGCAGTTTCTGCTGAAAGACAGTTACAGAACTGCTCAATCAAAAGTTAGGTTCAACTCTGTTAGTTGAATGCACAGATCAAAAAGAAGTTTCACAGAATGATTCTGTGTAGTTTTTATTAGAAGATATTCCTTTTTCCACTATAAGCCTCTTAGCTCTGCGAATGTCCAAATGCAGTTTCTACAGAAAGAGTGTTTCAGAACTGCTCAATGAATAGTAAGGTTGAACTCTGTTAGTTGAATGCACGGATCAGAAAGTAATTTCACAGAATGCATCTGTGTATTTTTTATATGAAGAAGTTCCTTTTTCCTCTATAGGCATCTTTGTGCTCCAAATATCCACGTGCAGTTTCTACAGAAAGAGTGTTTCAAAATTCCTCCATGAAAAGTAAGTTTCAACTCTGTTAGTTGAATGCACAGATCAGAAAGAAGTTTCACAGAATGCTTCTGCGTAATTTTTATTTGAAGATATTTCTTTTTCCACTATAGGCCTCGTAGCGCTGCAGATATCCACTTGCAGTTTCTACAGAAAGAGTGTTTCAAAAATCCTCAATCAAAAGTAAGGTTCAACTCTCTTAGTTGAATGCACAGATCAGAAAGACGTTTCACAGAATGCTTCTGTGTAGTTTTTATTTGAAGAAATTCTTTTTTCCACTATTGGCCTCTTAGCGCTCCGAAAGTCCACTTGCAGTTTCTACAGACAGAGCGTTACAGAACTGCTCAATCAAAAGTAAGGTTCAACTCTGTTAGTTGAATGCACATATCGGAAAGAAGTTTCACAGAATGCTTCTGTGTAGTTTTTATTGGAAGATATTCTTTTTTCCACTACAGGCCTCTTAGTGCTCCGAATGTCCACTTGCAGTTTCGACTGAAAGAGTGTTTCAGAACAGCTTAGTCAACAGTAATGTTCAACACTGTTAGTTGAATGCACAGATCAGAAAGAACTTTCACAGAATTCTTCTGTGTTGTTTTTATTTGAAGATATTCCTTTTTCCACTATTGGCCTCTTAGGTCTCCGAATGTCCACCTGCAGTATCTACAGATAGAGTGTTTCAGAACTGCTCAATGAAAAGTAAGGTTCAACCCTGTTTGTTGAATGCACATATCAGTAAGAAGTTTCACAGAATGCTTCTGTGTAGTTTCTATTTGAAGATATTCCTTTTTCCACGGTTGGCCTCTTAGCGCTCTGAATGTCCAATTGCATTTTCTACATATTGAGTTTTTCAGAACTGCTCAATGAACAGTAAGTTTCCACTCTGTTAGTTGAATGCACATATCAGAAAGAAATTTGACAGAATGCTTCTGTCTAGTTTTTATTTGAAGATATTCCTTTTTCCACTATAGGCCTCTTAGGGCTCCGAATGTCCACTTGCAGTTTCTAAAGAAAGAGTGTTTCAGAACTGCTCAAAAAAAAGTAAGGTTCAACCCTGTTTGTTGAATGCACAGATCAGTAAGAAGTTTCATAGAATGTTTCTGTGTTGTTTTTATTTGAAGATATTCCTTTTTCCACTGTTGGCCAATTAGTGCTCCGAATGTCCACTTGCAGTTTCTACAGAAAGTGTGTTTCAGAACTGCTCAATGAAAAGTAAGTTTGAACTCTGTTAGATGAATGCACAGATTAGAAAGAAGTTTAACAGAATGCTTCTCTGTAGTTTTCATATGAAGAAGTTCCTTTTTCCTCTATAGGCATCCTACTGCTCCAAATATAAACTTGCAGTTTCTACAGAAAGTGTGTTTCAGAACTGCTCAATCAAAAGTAAGGTTCAACTCTGTTAGTTGAATGCACAGATCAGAAAGATGTTTCACAGAATGCTTCTGTGTAGTTTTTATTTGAAGATATTCCTGTTTCCACTATAGGCCTCTTAGCGCTCTGAATGTCCACTAGCAGTTTCTACAAAAAGAGAGTTTCAGAACTGCTCAATCAAAAGTCTGGTTCAACTCTGTTACTTGAATGCACAGATCAGAAAGTAGTTTCACATAATTCTTCTGTGTTGTTTTTATTTGAAGACATTCCTTTTTCCACTATTGGCCTCTTAGGGCTCCGAATGTCCACTTGTAGTATCTACAGATAGAGTGTTTCATAACTGCTCAATGAAAAGTAAGGTTCAACACTGTTAGTTGAATGCAAAGATCAGAAAGAAGTTTCACAGAATCCTTCTGTGTAGTTTTTATTTGAAGATATATCTTTTTCCACAATAGGCCTCTTAGCGTTCTGAATGTCCACTTGCAGTTTCTACAGAAAGAGAGTTTCAGAACTGCTCAATCAAAAGTTAGGTTCACCTCTATTAGTTGAATGCACAGATCAGAAAGTAGTTTCACCAAACCTTCTGTGTAGTTTTTATTTGAAGATATTACTTTTTGCACTGTAGGCCTCTTAGCGCTCCGAATGTCCACTTGCAGCTTCTACAGAAAGAGTGTTTCAGTACTGCTCAATCAAATGTAAGGTACAACTCTGTTAGCTGAATACACAGATAAGAAAGGACTTTCGCAGAATGCTTCTGTGTTGTATTTATTTGAAGATATTCCTTTTTCACTATTGGCCTCTTAGCACTCCGAATGTCCAATTGCATTTTCTACATAATGAGTGTTTCAGAACTGCTCAATGAAAAGTAAGGTTCAACTCTGTTAGTTGAATGCACAGATCAGAAAGAAGTTTCACAGAATGCTTCTGTGTAGTTTTTATTTGAAGATATTCCCTTTTCCACTATAGGCCTCTTAGCGCTCCGAATGTCTACCTGCAGTTTCTACTGAAAGTCTTTTGTAACTGCTCAATCAAAAGGAAGTTTCCACAATGTTAGGTGAATGCACAGATCAGAAAGAAGTTTCACAGGATGCTTCTGTGTAGTTTTTATTTGAAGATATTCCTTTTTCCATTATAGGCCTCTTAGTGCTCCGAAAGTCGACTTGCAGTTTCTACAGAAAGAGAGTTTCAGAGCTGCTGAATCAAAAGTAAGGTTCAACTCTGTTAGTTGAATGCACAGATCAGAAAGAAGTTTCACAGAATGCTTCTGTGTAGTTTTTAGTTGAAGTTATTCCTTTTGCCACTGTAGGCCTCTTAGCGTTCCGAAAGTCCACTTGCAGCTTCTACAGAAAGAGTGTTTCAGAACTGCTCAATAAAAGTAAGCTTCAACTCTGTTAGCTGAAGGCAGAGATGACAAAGAAGTTTCACAGAATGCTTCTGTGTAGTTTTTATTTGAAGATATTCCTTTTTCCACTGTTGGCCTCTTAGTGCTCCGAATGTCCACTAGCAGTTTCTACTGACAGAGCGTTTCAGAACTGCTCAGTCAAAAGTAAGGTTCAACTCTGTTAGTTGAATGCACAGATCAGAAAGAAGTTTCACAGAATGCTTCTGTATAGTTTTTATTTGAAGGTATTCCTTTTTCCACTATAGGCCTCTTAGCGCTCCAAACGTAAACTTGCAGTTTCTACAGAAAGAGTGTTTCAGAACTGCCCAATCAAAACGTAGGTACAACACTGTTAGTTGAATGCACAGATCAGAAAAAAGTTTCACAGAATGCTTCTGTGTAGTTTTTATTTGAAGATATTCCCTTTTCCACTATAGGTCTCTTAGCACTCCAATTGTCCTCTTGCAGTTTCTACAGAAGGAGTGTTTCAGAACTGCTCAATCAAAAGAAAGATTCAACTCTGTTAGTTGAATGCACAGATCAGAAAGAAGATTCACAGAATGCTTCTGTGTAGTTCTATTAGAAGATATTCCCTTTTCCTCTGTAGGTGTCTTAGTGCTCCAAATATCCACTTGCAGTTTCTACAGAAACTGTGTTTCAAAACTCCACAATCAGTAGTAAGGTTCAACTCTGTTACTTGAATGCACTGATCGGAAAGGTGTTTCACAGAATGCTTCTGTGTAGTTTTTATTTGAAGATATTCCTTTTTCCACTATAGGCTTCTTAGCGCTCCGAATGTCCACTTGCAGGTTATACAGAATGAGAGATTCAGAACCGCTCAATCAAAAGTAAAGTTCAACTCTATTTGTTGAATCCACAGATGAGAAATAAGTTTCATTGATTGCTTCTGTGTAGTTTTTATTTGAAGATATTCCTTTTTCCACTATAGGCCTCCTAGCGCTCCAAATATTCTCTTGCAGTTTCTACAGAAAGAGCGTTTCAAAACTCCTCAATCAAAACTAAGGTTCAACTCTGTTAGTCTAATGCACAGATCAGAAAGAAGTTTCACAGAATGCTTCTGTGTTGTTTTATTTGAATATATTCCTTTTTCCACTATAGGTCTCTTAGCGCTCCGAATGTCCAATTGCAGTTCCTACAGAAAGAGTGTTTCAGAACTGCTCCATCAAAACTAAGGTTCAACTCTGTTAGTTGAACGCACAGATCAGAAAGCAGTTTCACAGAATCCTGCTGGGTAGTTTTTGTTTGAAGATTTTCATTTTTCCACGATAGGCCTCTTAACGCTCTGAATGTCCACTTGCAGTTTCTACGGAAAGAGTGTTCAGAACTGCTCAATCAAAAGTAAGGTTCAAATCTGTTAGTTGAATACACGGATCAGAAAAAGTTTCACGGAATGCTTCTGTGTAGTTTTTATTTGAAGATATTCCATTTTACCTCTATAGGCCTCTTAACCCTCCAAATATCCACTTGCGGTTTCTACAGAAAGAGTGTTTCAAAACTCCTCAATCAAAAATCAGGTTCAACTCTGTTAGTTGAATGCACAGATCAGAAAGAAGATTCACAGAATGCTTCTGTGTGTTTTTTTTTTTTTATTATACTTTAGGGTTTTAGGGTACATGTGCACAATGTGCAAGTTTGTTACATACGTATCCATGTGCCATGTTGATTTTCTGCACCCATTAACTCGTCATTTAGCATTAGGTGTATCTCCTAATGCTGTCCCTCCCCCCTCCCCCCACCCCACAACAGTCCCCACAGTGTGATGTTCCCCTTCCTGTGTCCATGAGTTCTCATTGTTCAATTCCCACCTATGAGAGAGAACATGCGGTGTTTGGTTTTTTGTCCTTGCGATAGTTTACTGAGAATGATGTTTTCCAGTTTCATCCATGTCCCTACAAAGGACACGAACTCATCATTTTTTTGGCTGCATAGTATTCCACGGTGTATATGTGCCACATTTTCTTAATCCAGTCTATTGTTGTTGGACATTTGGGTTGGTTCCAACTCTTCGCTATTGTGAATAGTGCCGCAATAAACATACGTGTGCATGTGTCTTTATAGCAGCATGATTTATAGTCCTTTGGGTATATACCCAGTAATGGGATGGCTGGGTCAAATGGTATTTCTAGTTCGAGATCCCTGAGGAATCACCACACTGACTTCCACAATGGTTTAACTAGTTTACAGTCCCACCAACAGTGTAAAAGTCTTCCTATTTCTCCACATCCTCTCCAGCACCTGTTGTTTCCTGATTTTTTAATGATGGCCATTCTAACTGGTGTGAGATGGTATCTCACTGTGGTTTTGATTTGCATTTCTCTGATGGCCAGTGATGATGAGCATTTCTTCATGTGTTTTCTGGCTGCATAAATGTCTTCTTTTGAGAAGTGTCTGTTCATGTCCTCTGCCCACTTTTTGATGGGGTTGTTTGTTTTTTTCTTGTAAATTTCTTTGAGTTCATTGTAGATTCTGGATATTAGCCCTTTGTCAGATGAGTAGGTTGCAAAAAGTTTCTCCCATTCTGAAGGTTGCCTGTTCATTCTGATGATAGTTTCTTTTGCTGTGCAGAAGCTCTTTAGTTTAATGAGATCCCATTTGTCGATTTTGGCTTTTGTTGCCATTGCTTTTGCTGTTTTAGACATGAAGTCCTTGCCCACGCCTATGTCCTGAATGGTATTGCCTAGGTTTTCTTGTAGGATTTTAATGGTTTTAGGTCTAACATATAAGTCTTTAATGCATCTTGAATTAATTTTTGTATAAGGTGTAAGGAAGTGATCCAGTTGCAGCTTTCTACATATGGCTAGCCAGTTTTCCCAGCACCATTTATTAAATAGGGAATCCTTTCCCCATTTCTTGATTTTGTCAGGTTTGTCAAAGATCAGATAGTTGTAGCTATGCGGCATCATTTCTGAGGGCTCTGTTCTGTTCCATTGATCTATATCTCTGTTGTGGTACCAGTACCATGCTGTTTTGGTTACTGTAGCCTTGTAGTATAGTTTAAAGTCAGGTAGCGTGATGCCTCCAGCTTTGTTCTTTTGGCTTAGCATTGACTTGGTGTTGCGGGCTCTTTTTTGGTTCCATATGAACTTTAAAGTAGTTTTTTCCAATTCTGTGAAGAAAGTCATTGGTAGCTTGATGGGGATGGCATTGAATCTATAAATTACCTTGGGCAGTATGGCCATTTTCACGATATTGATTCTTCCAACCCATGAGCATGGAATGTTCTTCCATTTGTTTGTATCCTCTTTGATTTCATTGAGCAGTGGTTTGTAGTTCTCCTTGAAGAGGTCCTTCACATCCCTTGTAAGTTGGATTCCTAGGTATTTTATTCTCTTTGAAGCAATTGTGAATGGGAGTTCACTCATGTTTTGGCTCTCTGTTTGTCTGTTATTGGTGTAAAAGAATGCTTGTGATTTTTGTACATTAATTTTGTATCCTGAGACTTCGCTGAAGTTGCTAATCAGCTTAAGGAGATTTTGGGCTGAGACAATGGGGTTTTCTAGATATACAATCATGTCATCTGCAAACAGGGACAATTTGACTTCCTCTTTTCCTAATTGAATACATTTTATTTCCTTCTCCTGCCTGATTGCTCTGGCCAGAACTTCAAGCACTATGTTGAATAGGAGCGGTGAGAGAGGGCATCCCTGTCTTGTGCCAGTTTTCAGAGGGAATGCTTCCAGTTTTTGCCCATTCAGTATGATATTGGCTGTGGGTTTGTCGTAGATAGCTCTTATTATTTTGGGATACGTCCCATCAATACCTAATTTATTGAGAGTTTTTAGCATGAAGGGTTGTTGAATTATGTCAAAGGCCTTTTCTGCATCTATTGAGATAATCATGTGGTTTTTGTCTTTGGTTCTGTTTATATGCTGGATTACATTTATTGATTTGCGTATGTTGAACCAGCCTTGCATCCCAGGGATGAAGCCCACTTGATCATGGTGGATAAGCTTTTTGATGTGCTGCTGGATTCGGTTTGCCAGTATTTTATTGAGGATTTTTGCATCAATGTTCATCAAGGATATTGGTCTGAAATTCTCTTTTTTGGTTATGTCTCTGCCAGGTTTTGGTATCAGGACGATGCTGGCTTCATAAAATGTGTTAGGGAGGATTCCCTCTTTTTCTATCGATTGGAGTAGTTTCAGAAGGAATGGTACCAGTTCCTCCTTGTACCTCTGGTAGAATTCAGCTGTGAATCCATCAGTTCCTGGACTCTTTTTGGTTGGTAAGCTATTGATTATTGCCTCAATTTCAGAACCTGTTATTGGTCTATTCAGAGATTCAACTTCTTCCTGGTTTAGTCTTGGGAGGGTGTATTTGTCGAGGAATTTATCCATTTCTTCTAGATTTTCTATTTTATTTGCATAGAGGTGTTTGTAGTATTCTCTGATGGTAGACTGTATTTCTGTGGGATCGGTGGTGATATCCCCTTTTTCGTTTTTTATTGCATCTATTTGATTCTTCTCTCTTTTCTTCTTTATTAGTCTTGCTAGCGGTCCATCAATTTTGTTGATCTTTTCAAAAAACCAGCTCCTGGATTCATTAATTTTTTGAAGGGTTTTTTGTGTCTCTATTTCCTTCAGTTCTGCTCTGATTTTAGTTATTTCTAGCCTTCTGCTAGCTTTTGAATGTGTTTGCTCTTGCTTTTCTAGTTCTTTTAATTGTGATGTTAGGGAGTCAATTTTGGATCTTTCCTGCTTTCTCTTGTGGGCATTTAGTGCTATGAATTTCCCTCTACACACTGCTTTGAATGTGTCCCAGAGATTCTGGTATGTTGTGTCTTTGTTCTCGTTGGTTTCAAAGAACATCTTTATTTCTGCCTTCATTTCATTATGTACCCAATAGTCATTCAGGAGCAGGTTGTTCAGTTTCCATGTAGTTGAGCGGCTTTGAGTGAGTTTCTTAATCCTGAGTTCTAGTTTGATTGCACTGTGGTCTGAGAGACAGTTTGTTATAATTTCTGTTCTTTTATATTTGCTGAGGAGAGCTTTACTTCCAACTATGTGGTCAATTTTGGAATAGGTGTGGTGTGGTGCTGAGAAAAATGTATATTCTGTTGACTTGGGGTGGAGAGTTCTGTAGATGTCTATTAGGTCCACTTTATGTAGAGCTGAGTTCAATTCCTGGATATCCTTGTTAACTTTCTGTCTCGTTGATCTGTCTAATGCTGACAGTGGGGTGTTAAAATCTCCCATTATTATTGTGTGGGAGTTTAAGTCCCTTTGTAGGTCACTCAGGACTTGCTTTATGAATCTGGGTGCTCCTGTGTTGGGTGCATATATATTTAGGATAGTTATCTCTTCTTGTTGAATTGATCCCTTTACCATTATGTAATGGCCTTCTTTGTCTCTTTTGATCTTTGTTGGTTTAAAGTCTATTTTATCAGAGACTAGGATTGAAACCCCTGCCTTTTTTTGTTTTCCAGTTGCTTGATAGATCTTCCTCCATCCCTTTATTTTGAGTCTATGTGTGTCTCTGCACGTGAGATGGGTTTCCTGAATACAGCACACTGATGGGTCCTGACTCCTTATTTAGTTTGCCAGTCTGTGTCTTTTGGTTGGAGCATTTAGCCCATTTAAATTTAATGTTAATATTGTTATGTGTGAATCTGATCCTGTCATTATGATGTTAGTTGGTTATTTTGCTCTTTAGTTGCTATAGTTTCTTCCTAGTCTCGATGGTCTTTACAATTTGGTATGTTTTTGCAGTGGCTGGTACCGATTGTTCCTTTCCATGTTTAGTGCTTCCTTCAGGAGCTCTTTTAGGGCAGGCCTGGTGGTGACAAAATCACTCAGCGTTTGCTTGTCTGTAAAGTGTTTTATTTCTCCTTCACTTATGAAGCTTAGTTTGGCAGGATAGGAGATTCTGGGTTGAAAATTCTTTTCTTTAAGAATGTTGAATATCGGCCCCCACTCTCTTCTGGCTTGTAGAGTTTCTGCTGAGAGATCAGCTGTTAGTCTGATGGGCTTCCCTTTGTGGGTAACCCGACCTTTCTCTCTGGCTGCCCTTAACATTTTTTCTTTCATTTCAACTTTGGTGAATCTGACAATAATGTGTCTTGGAGTTGCCCTTCTCGAGGAGTATCTTTGTGGCGTTCTCTGTATTTCCTGAATCTGAATGCTGGCCTGCCCTGCTAGATTGGGGAAGTTCTCCTGGATAATATCTTGCAGAGTGTTTTCCAACTTGGTTCCATTCTCCCCATCATTTTCAGGTACACCAATCAGACGTAGGTTTGGTCTTTTCACATAGTCCCAAATTTCTTGGAGGCTTTGTTCATTTCTTTTTATCCTTTTTTCTCTAAACTTCCCTTCTCTCTTCATTTCATTCATTTCATCTTCCATCAGTGATACCCTTTCTTCCAGTTGATCGTATCTGCTACTGAGCCTTCTGCAATCTTCACGTAGTTCTCGAAACTTGGCTTTCAGCTCCATCAGCTCCTTGAAGCCCTTCTCTCCATTGGTTATTCTAGTTATCCATTCTTCTAATTTTTTTTCAAAGTTTTTAACTTCTTTGCTGTTGTTTTGAATTTCCTCTCGTAGCTCAGAGTAGTTTGATCGTCTGAAGCCTTCTTCTCTCAACTCATCAAAGTCATCCTCCATCCAGCTTTGTTCCGTTGCTGGTGAGGAACTGTGTTCCTTTGGAGGAGGAGAGGTGCTCTGTTTTTTAGAGTTTCCAGTTTTTTTGGTCTGTTTTTTCCCCATCTTTGTGGTTTTATCTACTTTTTGTCTTTGATGATGGTGATGTACAGATGAGTTTTTGGTGTGGATGTCCTTTCTGTTTGTTAGTTTTCCTTCTACCAGACAGGACCCTCAGCTGCAGGTCTGTTGGAGTTTACTAGAGGTGCACTCCAGACCCTGTTTGGCTGGGTGTCAGCAGAGGTGGCTGCAGAACAGCGGATTTTCGTGAGACCACAAATTCAGCTGTCTGATAGTTCCTCTGAAAGTTTTGTCTCAGAGAAGTACCGGGTTGAATGAGGTGTCAGTCTGTCTCTACTGGGGCGGTGCCTCCCAGTTAGGCTGCTCAGGGGTGAGGGACCCACTTTAGGAGGCAGTCTGTCTGTTCTCAGATCTCCAGCTGCGTGCTGGGAGAACCACTACTCTCTTCAAAGCTGTCAGTCAGACAGGGACATTTAAGTCTGTGGAAGTTCTTGCAGAGTTTTTGTTTGTCTGTGCCCTGTCCCCAGAGGTGGAGCCTAGAGAGGCAGGCAGGCCTCCTTGAGCTGTGGTGGGCTCCACCCAGTTCGAGCTTCCTGGCTGCTTTGTTTACCTAAGCAAGCCTGGGCAATGGCGGGCGCCCCTCCCCCAGCCTCGCTGCCGCCTCGCAGCTTGATCTCAGACTGCTGTGCTAGCAATTAGCGAGACTCCGTGGGCATAGGACCCTCCGAGCCAGGTGCGGGACACAATCTCCTAGTGTGCCGTTTTCCAGGCCCGTTGGAAAAGCGCAGTATTAGGATGGGAATGACACGATATTAAAGGTGGCCTCTGTTTCCCCTTTCTTTGACTAGGAAAGGGAACTCCCTGACCACTTGCGCTTCCCGAGTGAGGCAATGCCTCGCCCTGCTTCGGCTCGCGCACAGTGCGCTTCACCGACTATCCTGCACCCAGTGTTAGGCACTCCCTAGTGAGATGAAACCGGTACCTCAAGCAGAAATGCAGAAATCACCCGTCTTCTGTGTCGCTGGGGCTGGGAGCTGGAGACCGGAGCCTTCTGTGTAGTTTTTATTTGAAGATATTCCTTTTTCCACTATTGGCTTCTTAGCGCTGCGAATGTCCACTTGCAGTTTCTACAGAAAGAGTGTTTCAGAACTGCTCATCAAAAGTAAGGTTCAACTCTGTTAGTTGAATGCACAGATCATAAAGAGGTTTCACAGAATGATTCTGTGTAGTTTTTATTTGAAGATATTCCTTTTTCCCCTATAGGCCTCTTAGCACTATGAATGTCCACTTGCAGTTTCTACAGAAAGAGTGTTTCAGAACTGCTCAATCAAAAGTACAGTTCAACCCTGTTTGTTGAATTCACACATCAGAAAGTAGTTTCACAGAATGCTTCTGTGTTGTTTTTATTTGAAGATATTCCTTTTTCCACTATAGGCCTCTTTGGTCTCCGAATGTCCAACTGCAGTTTCTACATAAACAGTGTTCCAGAACTGCTCAATCAAATCTAAGGTTCAACTCTGTTAGTTGAATGCTTAGATAAGAAAGAACTTTCACAGAATGCTTCTGTGTAGTTTTTATTTGAAGATATTCCTTTTTCCACTGTAGGCCTCTTAGCGCTCAGAATGTCCACTTGCAGCTTCTACAGAAAGAGTGTTTCAGAGCTGCTCAATCAAAAGTAAGCTTCAACTCTGTTAGTTGAACGCACAGATGACAAAGAAGTTTCACAGAATGTTTCTGTGTAGTTTTTATTTGAAGATATTCCTTTTTCCTCTATAGGCCTCTTAACGCTCCAAATATCCACTTGCAGTTTTTACAGAAAGAGTGTTTCAAAACTCCTCAATCAAAAGTAAGGTTCAACTGTCAGTTGAATGCACAGATCAGAAAGTAGTTTTGCAGAATGCTTCTCTGTTGTTTTTATTTGAAGATATTCCTTTTTCCACTATAGGCCTCTTTGTGCTCCGAATGTCCACTTGTAGTTTTTACAGAAAGAGTGTTTCAGAACTGCTGAATGAAAAGAAAGGTTGAATTCTGTTAGTAGAATGCACAGATCATAAAGGAGTTTCACAGAATGCTTCTGTTTAGTTTTTTTTGAAAATATTCCTTTTTCCACTATAGGCCTCATAGTGCTCCGAATGTCCTCCTGCAGTTTCTCCAGAAAGATTGTTTCCGTACTGCTCAATAAAAAGAAAAGTTCAACACTGTTAGTGGAATGCACAGATCAGAAAGAAGTTTCACAGAATGCTTCTGTGTAGTTTTTATTTGGAGATATTCTTTTTCCTCTATAGGCCTCTCAGTGCTCCAAATATCAACTTGCAGTTTCTACAGAAACTGTGTTTCAAAACTCCACAATCAAAACTAAGGTTCAACTCTTTTAGTTGAATGCACAGTTCAGAAAGAAGTTTCACAGGATTCTTCTGTGTAGCTTTTATTTGAAGATTTTCCTTTTTCCACTATATTCCTCATTGCGCTCCAAATATACACTTGCAGTTTCCACAGAAAGAGTGTTTCAAAACTCCTCAATCAAAGGTAAGGTTCAAATCTGTTAGTTGAATGCACAGATCAGAAAGAAGTTTCATGAAATGTTTCTGTGTAGTTTTTATATAAAGATGTTCCTTTTTCCTCCTTAGGCATCTAAGCCCTCCAAACATCCACTTGCAGTTTCTACAGAAAGAGTGTTTCAAAACTCCTCAATCAAAAGTAAGTTTCTACACTCTTAGTTGAATGCAGAGATCAGAAAGAAGTTTAACAAAATGCTTCTGTGTTGTTTTTATTTGAAAATATTCCTTTTTCAACTGTAGGCCTCTTAGCGCTTCGAATGTCCACTAGCATTTTCTACAAAAAGAGTGTTTCAGAACTGCTCTATCAAAGGTAAGGTTCATCACTTTTTGTTGAATGCACAGATCAGAAAGAAGTTTCACAGAATGCTTCTGCGTAGTTTTTATTTGAAGATATTCCTTTTTCCACTATAGGCCTCTTAGCACTCAAAACATCCACTTACAGTTTATCAGAAAGAGTGTTTCAAACCTCCTCAATCAATAGTTAGGTTCTACTCTCTTAGTTGAATGTAGAGATCAGAAAGTAGTTTCACAGAATGCTTCTGTGTTGTTTTTATTTGAAGATATTCCTTTTTCAACTATAGGCAGCTAAGCGCTCCGAATGTCCTTTTGCAGTTTCTACATAAACACTGTTTCAGAAATGCTCAATCAAAACTCAGGTTCAACTCTGTTAGTTGAATGCAAAGATCAGAAAGAAGCTTCACAGAATGCTTCTGTGTAGATTTTATTTGAAGGTTTTCCTTTTTCCACTATATTCCTCATAGCGCTCAAAATATACACTTTCAGTTTCTACAGAAAGAGTCTTTCAAAACTCCTCAATCAAAGGTAAGGTTCAACCCTGTTAGTGGAATGCATAGATCAGAAAGAAGTTTCACAGACTGCTTCTGTGTAGTTTTTATTTGAAGATATTCATTTTTCCACTATAGGCCTCTAAGCGCTCCGCATGTCCACTTGTAGTTTCTACAGAAAGAGTGTTTCAGAACTGCTCAATGAAAAGTAAGGTTGAACTCTGTTCGTTGAATGCACAGATCAGAAAGAAGTTTCACAGAATGCTTCTGTGTAGTTTTTATTGAAGATATTCCTTTTTCCACTGTAGGCCTCTTAGACCTATGAATATCCACTTGCACTTTCTATAGAAAGAGTGTTTCAGAACTACTCAATGAAAAATAAGGTTTAAATCTGTTAGTTCAATGGACAGATCAGAAAGCAGTTTCACAGAATGCTTCTGTGTAGTTTTTATTCGAAGAATTTCCATTTTCCACCCTAGGCCTCTTAGCCCTCTGTATGTCCACTTGCAGTTTCTACAGAAAGACTGTTTCAGAAAGGCTCAATCAAAAGTAACGTTCAACTCTGTTAGTTGAATGCACAGATCAGAAAGAAGTTTCACAGAATGCTTCTGTGTAGTTTTTATTTGAAGATACTCCTATTTCCACTAAGGGCCTCTCAGCGCTCCGAATGTCCAATTACAGTTTCTACAAAAAGAGTGTTTCATAACTGCTCTATCAAAAGTAAGGTTCAACTCTTTCTGTACAATGTACAGATCAGAAAGAAGTTTCACAGAATGCTTCTGTGTAGTTATTATTTGAAGATATTCCTTTTTCCACTCTAGGCTTCTTAGCGCTCCAAACATCCACTTGCAGTTTCTACAGAAAGAGTGTTTCAAAACTCCTCAATCAAAAGTAAGATTCTACTCTCTTAGTAGAATGCAGAGATCAGAAAGATGTTTAACAAAATGCTTCTGTGTTGTTTTTATTTGAAGATATTCCTTTTTCAACTACAGGCCTCTTAGCGCTCCGAATGTCCACTTGCAGTTTCTACAGAAAGAGTGTTTCAGAACTGCTCTATCAAAAGTAAGGTTCAACTCTTTTTGTTGAATGCACAGATCAGAAAGCAGTTTCACAGAATGCTTCTGTGTAGTTTTTATTTGAAGGTATTCCTTTTTCCACCGTAGGCCTCTTAGCGCTCCGAATGTGCACTTGCAGCTTCTACAGAAAGAGTGTTTCTGAACTGCTCAATCAAAAGTAAGCTTCAACTCTGTTAGTTGAATGCACAGATGGCAAAGAAGTTTCACAGAATGCTTCTGTGTAGTTTTTATTTGAAGATATTCCTTTTTCCACTTTAGGCCTATTAACGCTGCAAATATCCACTTGCAGTTTCTACAGAGAGAGTGTTTCCAAACTCCTCAATCAAAGGTAAGGTTCAACTGTGTTAGTTGAATGCACAGATCAGAAAGAAGTTTCACACAATGCTTCTGTGTAGTTTTCATTTGAAGGTAATACTTTTTCCACTAGTGGCCTCTTAGCGCTCCGAATGTCCACTTGCAGTTTCTACAGAAAGAGTGTTTCAGAACTGCACAATCAAAAGTAAGTTCAACTCTGTTGTTTGAAGGCGCAGATAAGAAAGAAATTTCACAGAATGTTTCTGTGTAGTTTTTATTTGAAGATATTCCTTTTTCCTCTATAGCTCTCTTAGTGCTCCAAGTATCCACTTCCAGTTTCTACAGAAAGAGTGTTTCAAATCTCCTCATTCAAAAGTAAAATTCAACTTTGTTAGTTGAATGCCCAGATCAGATAGAAGTTTCGCAGAATGCTTCTGTGTAGTTTTTATTTGAAGATATTCCTTTTTCCACTATAGGCCTCTTAGCTCTCCACGTGTCCACTTGCAGTTTCTACAGAAAGAGAATTTCAGAACTGCTCAATCAAAAGTAAGGTTCAACTCTGTTAGTTGAATGCACAGGTCGGAAGGAAGTTTCGCAGAATACTTCTGCTTTCTTTTTGTTTGAATATATTCCTTTTTCATTACAGGCCTCTTAGCGCTTTGAATGTCCACTTGGAGTTTCTTCAGAAATAGTGTTTCAGAACTGCTCAATCAAAATAAGTTTCAACTCTGTTAGTTGAATGCAAAGATCAGAAAGAAGTTTCACAGAATGCTTCCGTGTAGTTTTTATTTGAAAACATTACTTTTTCCACTACAGGCCTCTTAGCGCTTCAAATGTCCACTTCCAGTGCCTAGAGAAATAGTGTTTCAGAACTGCTCAATCAAAATTAAGGTGAACTCTGTAAGTTGAATGCACAGATCAGAAAGTAGTTTCACAGAATGTTTTTGGGTAGTTTTTATTTGAAGATATTCCTTTTTCCAGTATTGGCCTCTTAGCTATCCGAATGTCCACTTGCAGTTTCAACAGAAAGAGTGTTTCAGAACTGCTCAGTCAACAGTAATGCTCAACCCTGTTAGTTGAATGCACAGATCAGAAGGAACTTTCGCAGAATGCTTCAGTGTTGTTTTTATTTGAAGATATTCCTTTTTCCACTATTGGCCTCTAAGCGCTCCCAATGTCCAATTGCATTTTCTTCATAATGAGTGTTTCAGAACTGCTCAATGAAAAGTAAGTTTCAGCTCTGTTATTAAAAATGCACAGATCAGAAAGAATTTTCAGAGAATGCTTCTCTGTACTTTTTATTTCAAGTTATTCCTTTTTCCCCTATAGGCCTCTTTGCGCTCCAAATATCCACTTACAGTTTCTACAGAAAGAGTGTTTCCGAACTGCTCAATCGAAAGTAAGGTTCCACTCTGTTAGTGGAATGCACGGATGAGAAAGAAGTTTCACAAAATGCTTCTGTGTAGTTTTTATTTGAAGGTATTCCTTTTTTCACTATATGCCACTTAATGCTCCGAATGTCCACCTGCAGTTTCTACAGAAAGAGTGTTTCAGAACTGCTCAATGAAAAGTAAGGTTGAACTCTGTTAGTTGAATGCACAGATCAGAAAGAAGTTTCACAGAATGCTTCTGTGACGTTTTTATTTGAAGATATTCTTTTCTCCACTATAGGCCTCTTAGCGCTTCGAATGGCAACTTGCAGTTTCTACAGAAAGAGTGTTTCACAAATGCTCAATCAAAACTCAGATTGAACTCTGTTATTTGAATGCACAGATGAGAAAGGAGTTTCACAGAATGTTTTCGGGTAGTTTTTATTTGAAGAGATTCCTTTTTCCACTACAGGCCTCTTAGTGCTCTGAATGTCCACTGCTAGTTTCCACAAAAAGAGTGTTTCAGAACTGCTCAGTCAAGAGTAAGCTTCAACCCTGTTAGATGAATGCACAGATCAGAAAGAAGTTTCGCAGAATGCTTCTGTGTTGTTTTTATTTGAAGGTACTCCTTTTTCCACAATAGTCCTCTTAGCGCTCCGAATGTCCACTTGCAGTTTCTACAGACAGAGAGTTTCAGAACTGTTCAATCAAAAGTGAGGTTCAACTCTGATAGTAGAATGCACAGATCAGAAAGAAGTTTCACAGAATGCTTCTGTGTAGTTTTTATTGGAATATATTCAGTTTTTATCTACAGGACTCTTAGTGCTCCAAATATCCACTTGCAGTTTCTATTGAAAGATTGTTTCAAAACTCCTCAATCAAAAGTAAGATTCAACTCTGTTAGTTGAATGCACAGATCAGAAAAAAGTTTCACAGAATGCTTCTGTGGAGTTTTTGTTTGAAGATATTGCTTTTTCCACTATACGCCTCTTTGTTTTCCGAATGTCCACCTGCAGTTTCTACTGAAAGAGTGTTTCAGAACTTCTCAATCAAAAGTAAGGTTCAACTCTGTTGAATACACAGATCAGAAAGAAGTTTCACAGAATTCTTCTGCGTTCTTTTTATTTGAATGTATTCCTTTCCCTATAGGCCTCTTAGCGCTCTGAATGTCCACTTGCAGTTTCTACAGAAAGAGTGTTTCAGAACTGCTCAATCAAAATAAGTTACAACTCTGTTAGTTGAATGCAAAGAACAGAAAGACGTTTCACAGAATGCTTCTGTGTAGTTTTTTTTGAAGATATTACTTTTTCCACTATAGGCATCTTAGCACTCTGAATGTCCACTTGCAGTTTCTATGGAAATAGTGTTTCAGAACTGCTCAATCAAAAGTTAGGTGAACTCTGTTAGTTGAATGCAAAGATCAGAAAGAAGTTTCACAGAATGTTTCTGTGTAGTTTTTTTTTGAAGATATTTCTTTTTCCACTATTGGCCTCTCAGCGCTCTGAATGTCCACTTGCAGTTTCGACAGAAAGAGTGTTTCAGAACTGCTCAGTTAACAGTAATACTCAACACTGTTAATTGAATGCACAGATCAGAAATAACTTTCACAGAATGCTTCTGTGTTGTTTTTATTTGAAGATATTCCTTTTTCCACTATTGGCCTCTTAGCGCTCCCAATGTCCAATTGTATTTTCTACATAATGAGAGTTTCAGAACTGCTCAATGAAAAGTAAATTTCAACTCTGTAGGTTAAATGCACAGATCAGAAAGAAGTTTCACAGAATGCTTCTGTGTAGTTTTTATTTGAAGATATTCCTTTTTCCTCTATAGGCCTCTTAGACCTCGAGAGTCCACTTATATTTTCTAGAGAAACAATCTTTCAGAAGTGCTCAATCAAGAGTAAGGTTCAACTCTGTCGGTTGAATGCACAGATCAGAAAGAAGTTTCACACAATGCCTCTGTGTAGTTTTTATTTGAAGATATTCCTTTTTCCTCTATAGGCCTCTTAACCCTCCAAATAACCACTTGCAGTTTCCACAGAAAGTGTTTCAAAACTCCTGAATGAAAAGTCTCGTTCATCTCTGTTAGTTGAATGCACAGATCAGAAAGCAGTTTCACAGAATGCCTCTGTGTAGTTTTTATTTGAAGATTTTCCTTTGTCCACTATAAGCCTCTTAGCGCTCTGAACGTCCACTTGCAGTTTCTACAGAAAGAGTGTTTCAGAACTCCTCAATCAAAAGTAAGGTTAAAATCTGTTTGTTGAATGCACAGATCAGAATAAGTTTCACGGAATGCTTCTGCGTAGTTTTTATTTCAAGTTATTCCTTTTTCCCCTATAGGCCTCTTTATGCTCCAAATATCCACTTGCAGTTTCTACAGAAAGAGTGTTTCAGAACTGCTCTATCGAAAGTAAGTTTCAACTCTGTTAGTGGAATGCATGGATCAGAAAGACGTTTCACAAAATGCTTTTGTGTAGTTTTTATTTGAAGTTATTCCTTTTTTCACTATACGCCACTTAGCGCTCCGAATGTCCACTTGCAGTTTCTACAGAAAGAGTGTTTCAGAACTCCTCAGTCAAAGGTAAGTTTCAAATCTCTTAGTTGAACGCACAGATCAGAAAGAAGTTTCACAGAATGCTTCTGTGTAGATTTTATTTGAAGATATTCCTTTTTCCACTGTATGCCTCTTAGCGCTCCGAATGTCCACTTGCAGCTTCTTCATAAAGGGTGTTTCAGTACTGCTCAATCAAAAGTAAAGTTCAACTCTGTTATTTGAATGCACAGAGCAGAAGGAACTTTCACAGAATGCTTCTGTGTTGTTTTTATTTGAAGATATTCCTTTTGCCACTATGGGCCTCTTAGCGCTCCGAGTGTCCACTTCCGTTTTCTACAGAAAGAGTGTTTCAGAACTGCTCAATCAAAAGTAATTTTCATCTCTGTTAGTTGAGTGCACAGATCAGAAAGAAGTTTCAAAGAATTCTTCTGTGTAGTTTTTATTTGAAAATATTCCTTTTTCCTCTGTAGGCCTCTTAGTGCTCCAAATATCCACTTGCAATATCTACAGAAAGAGTGTTTCAAAACTCCTCAATTAAAAGTAACGTTCAACTCTGTTAGTTGAATGCACTGATCAGAAAGACGTTTCACAGAATGCTTCTGTGTAGTTTTTATATGAAGATATTCCTTTTTCCAATATTGGCCTGTTAGCGCTCCGAATATCCGCTTGCAGTTACTACAGAAGGAGTGTTTCAGAACTGCTCAGTGAAAAGTAAGGTTCAACCCTCTTAGTTGCATGGACAGATCAGAAAGTAGTTTCACAGAAGTCTTCTGTGTTGTTTTTATTTGAAGATATTCCTTTTTACACTATTGGCCTCTTAGGGCTCAGATTGTCCGCTTGCAGTTTCTACAGATAGAGTTTTTCAGAACTGCTCAGTGAAAAGTAAGGTTCAACTCTGTTAGTTGAATGCATAGATCAGAAAGAAGTTTCACAGAATGCTTCTGTGTAGTTTTATTTGAAGATATTCCTTTTTCCACAATAGGCCTCTTAGCGCTCCGAATGTCCACTTGCAGTTTCTACATAAAGAGTGTTTCAGAAATGCTCAGTCAACAGTAATGTTCAGCATTGTTAGTTGAATGCACACATCAGAAAGAACTTCCGAAGAATGCATTTGTGTTGTTTCTATTTGAAGATATTCCTTTTTCCACTATTGGCCTCTTAGCGATCCGAATGTCCAATTCCATTTTCTTCATAATGGGTGTTTCAGAGCTCCTCAATGAAAAGTAAGGTTCAACTCCGTTAGTTGAATGCACAGATCAGAAAGAAGTATCAAAGAATGCTTCTGTGTTGTTTTTATTGGAAGATATTCCTTTTGCCAATATAGGCCTCTTAGCGCTCCTAGGGTTCAGTTGCAGTTTCTACAGAAATAGTGTTTCAGAACTGCTCAATCAAAAGCAATGTTCATCTCTCTTAGTTGAGCGCACAGATGAGGAAGACGTTTCACAGAATTCTTCTGTGTAGTTTTTATTTCGAGATATTCCATTTTCCTCTATAGGGCTCTTAGTGCTCCGAATATCCACTTGCAGATTCTACAGAAAGAGTGTTTCAATACTCCTCAATCAAAAGTAAGGTTCAGCTGTTTTAGCTGAATGCACAGATCAGAAAGGAAATTCACAGAATGCTTCTGTGTAGTTTTTATTTGAAGATATTCCTATTACACTATAGTGCTCTTAGCGCGCCAAATGTCCACATGCAGTTTCTACTGAAACAGTGTTTCAGAAATGCTCAATGACAAGTAAGGTTCAACTCTGTTAGTTGAATGCACAGATGAGAAAGAAGTTTCAAAGAATGCTTCTGTGTAGTTTTTATTTGAAGATATTCCTTTTTCCTCTATAGGCCTCTTTACGCTCCAAATATCCACTTGCAGTTTCTACAGAAAGACTGTTTCAAAACTCCTCAATCAAAAGAATGGTTCAACTCCGTTAGTTGAATGCACAGATGAGAGAGAAGTTTCACAGAATGCTTCTTTGTAGTTTTCATTGGAACATATTCCTTTTTCCACTATAAGCCTCTTAGCGCTACGAATGACCACTTGCAATTTCTACAGAAAGAGTGTTTCACAACTGCTCAATCAAAAGTAAGGTTCAGGCTGGGTGCGGTGGCTCACGCTTGTAATCCCAGCACTTTGGGAGGCCGAGGCGGGCGGATCACGAGGTCAGGAGATTGAGACCACGGTGAAACCCCGTCTCTACTAAAAATACAAAAAATTAGCCGGGCGTGGTGGCAGGCGCCTGTAGTCCCAGCTACTCAGAGGCTGAGGCAGGAGAATGGCGTGAACCCAGGAGGCGGAGATTGCAGTGAGCCGAGATCGCGCCACTGCACTCCAGCCTGGGTGACAGAGCAAGACTCCATCTCAAAAAAAAAAAAAAACTAAGGTTCAGCTCTGTTAGTTCAAGGCACAGATCAGAAACCAGTTTCACAGAATGCTTCTGTGCAGTTTTTATTTGAAGATTTTCCTTTTTCCACTACAGGCCTCTTAGCGCTCCGAATGTCCACTTGCACTTTCTACAGAAAGAGTGTTTCAGGACTGCTCAATCAAAAGTAAGGTTCAACTCTGTTAGTTGAATGCACAGATGAGAAAGAAGTTTAACAGAATGCTTCTGTGTAGTTTTTATTTGAAGATATTCCTTTTTCCACTATAGGCCTCTTAGCGCTCCGAATGTCCAATTGCAGTTTCTACTGAAAGAGAGTCTCAGAACTGCTCAATCAAAAGTAAGGTTGAACTCTGTTAGTGGAATGCACAGATCAGAAAGTGTTTCACAGAATGTTTCTGTGTAGTTTTTATTTGAAGATTTTCCTTTTTCCACTATAGGCTTCTTAGTGCTCCAAATGTCCACTTGCAGTTTCGAGAAAGAGTGTTTCAGAACTGCTCAATCAAAGGAAAGGTTCAACTCTGTGTGTTGAATGCACAGATCAAGAAAAGTTTCACACAATGCTTCTGTGTAGTTTTTATTTGAAGATATTCCTTTTTCCACTATAGGCCTCTTAACCCTCCGAATGTCCACGTGCGGTTTCTGCAGAAAGATTGTTTCAGAACTGCTCAATCAAAAGTAATGTTCAACTCTGTTAGTTGAATGCACAGATCAGAAAGAAATTTCACAGAATGCATCTTCGTAGTTTTTATTTGAAGATATACCTTTTTCAGTATAGGCCTCTTAGCGCTCCGAATATCCACTTGCAGTTTCTACAGAAAGAGTGTTTCAGAACTGCTCAATCAAATGTAAGGTTCAACTCTGTTAGATGAATGCTCAGATCAGAAAGAAGTTTCACAGAATGCTTCTGTGTAGTTTTTATTTGAAGATATTCCTTTTTCCACTATTAGCCTCTTAGGGCTCCGAATGTAGACTTGCAGTTTGTACAGATAGAGTGTTTCATAACTACTCAATGAAAAGTAAGTTTCATATCTGTTTGTTGAATGCAGAGATCAGAAAGAAGTTTCACAGAATGCTTCTGTGTAGTTTTTATTTTAAGATATTCCTTTTTCCAATATAGGCATCTTAGTGTTCCAAATATCCACTTGCAGTTACTACAGAAAGAGTGTTTCATTGTAGATTCTGGATATTAGCCCTTTGTCAGATGAGTAGGTAGCAAAATTTTCTCCCATTCTGTAGGTTGCCTGTTCATTCTGATGATAGTTTCTTTTGCTGTGCAGAAGGTCTTTAGTTTAATGAGATCCCATTTGTCGATTTTGGCTTTTGTTGCCATTGCTTTTGGTGTTTTAGACATGAAGTCCTTGCCCACGCCTATGTCATGAATGGTATTGCCTAGGTTTTCTTGTAGGATTTTAATGGTTTTAGGTCTAATATATAAGTCTTTAATCCATCTTGAATTAATTTTTGTATAAGGTGTAAGGAAGGGATCCAGTTTCAGCTTTCTACATATGGCTAGCCAGTTTTCCCAGCACCATTTATTAAATAGGGTATATACCCAAAGGACTATAAATCATGCTGCTATAAAGACACATGCACACGTATGTTTATTGCGGCACTATTCACAATAGCAAAGAGTTGGAACCAACCCAAATGTCCAACAACGATAGACTGGATTAAGAAAATGTGGCACATATACACCATGGAATACTATGCAGCCATAAAAAATGATGAGTTCGTGTCCCTTGTAGGGACATGGATGAAACTGGAAAACATCATTCTCAGTAAACTATTGCAAGGACAAAAAACCAAACACCGCATGTTCTCACTCATAGGTGGGAATTGAACAATGAGAACTCATGGACACAGGAAGGGGAACATCACACTCCAGGGACTGTTGTGGGGTGGGGGGAGGGGGGTGGGAGAGCATTAGGAGATACACCTAATGCTAAATGACGAGTTAATGGGTGCAGGAAATCAACATGGCACATGGATACATATGTAACAAACCTGCACATTGTGCACATGTACCCTAAAACCTAAACTATAATAAAAAAAAAAAAAAAAGAAAGAGTGTTTCAAAACTCCTCAATCAAAAGTAAGTTTCAACTCTGTTAGTTGAATGCACAGATCAGAAGAATTCTCACCGAATGCTTCTGTGTAGTTTTTATTTCAAGTTATTCCTTTTTCCACTATAGGCCTCTTAGCGCTACGAATGACCACTAGCAGTTTCTACAGAAAGAGTGTTTCAGAACTGCTCAATCAACGGTAAGGTTCAGCTCTGTTACTTCAATGCACAGATCAGAAAGCAGTTTCACAGAATGCTTCTGTGAAGTTTTTATTTGAAGGTTTTACTTTTTCCACTACAGGCCTCTTAGTGCTCCGAATGTCCACTTTCAGTTTCTACAGAAAGATTGTTTAAGAATTGCTCAATAAAAAGTGAGGTTCAATTCTGTTAGTTGAATGCACAGATCAGAAAGAAGTTTCACAGAATGCTTCTGTGGTTTTTATTAGAAGATATTCCTTTTTCCACTATAGGCCTCTTAGCACTCCGAATGTCCACTTGCAGTTTCTACTGAAAGAGTGTTTCAGGACTGCTCAATCATAAGTAAGGTTGAACTCTGTTAGTGGAATGCACAGATCAAAAAGTGTTTCTCAGAATGTTTCTGTGTAGTTTTTATTTGAAGATTTTCCTTTTTCCACTATAGGCTTCTTAGCACTCCAAATGTCCACTTGCAGTTTCAACAAAGAGTGTTTCAGAACTGTTCAGTCAAAAGTAAGCTTCAACCCTGTTAGGTGAATGCACAGATCAAAAAGAAGTTTCGCAGAATCCTTCTGTGTTGTTTTTATTTGAAGATATTCCTTTTTCCACTATAGGCCACTTAGCTCTCCGAATGTCCAATTGCAGTTTCTACAGAAAGAGTGTTTCAGGACTGCTCAATCAAAAGAAAAGTTCAACCCTGTTTGTTGAATGCACAGATCAAAAAAAGTTTCACAGAATGCTTCTGTGTAGTTTTTATTTGAAGATATCCCTTTTTCCACTATAGGCCCCTTAGCGCTCCGAATGTCCACTTGCGGTTTCTACAGAAAGTGTGTTTCAGAACTGCTCAATCAAAAGTAAGGTTCAACTCTGTTAGTTGAATGCACAGATCAGAAAGAAGTTTCACAGAATGCTTCTGCGTAGTTTATATTTGAAGATATTCCTTTTTCAGTATAGGCCTCTTAGCGCTCCGAATGTCCACTTGCAGTTTCTACAGAAAAAGTGTTTCAGAACTGCTCAATCAAAAGTAAGGTTCAACTCTGTTAGATGAATGCACAGATCAGAAAGAAGTTTCACACAGTGCCTCAGGGAAGTTTTTATTTGAAGATATTCCTTTTTCCACTATTAGCCTCTTAGGGCTCCGAATGTCCACTTGCAGTTTGTACAGATAGAGTGTTTCAGAACTGCTCAATGAAAAGTAAGTTTCAACTCTGTTAGTTGAATGCACAGATCAGAATGTAGTTTCACAGAATCCTTCTGTGTAGTTTTTATTTGAAGATATTCCTTTTTCCACAATAGGCCTCTTAGCGCTCCGAATGTCCACTTGCAGTTTCTACAGAAAGAGAGTTTCAGAATTTTTCAATCAAAATTTAGGTTCAACTCTGTTAGTTGAATGCACAGATGAGAAAGAATTTTCACAGAATGCTTCTGTGTAGTTTTTATTTGAAGTTATTCCTTTTTCCACTTTAGGCCACTAAGCGCTGTGAATGTCCACTTGCATTTTCTACAGAAAGAGTGTTTCAGAACTGCTCAATGAAAAGTAAGGTTGAGTTGTGTTACTTGAATGCACAGATCAGAAAGAAGTTTCACAGGATGCTGCTGTGTAGTTTTTATGTGAAGATGTTCCTTTTTCATCTATAGGCATCTTAGTGTTCCAAATATCCACTTGCAGTTTCTACAGAAAGAGTGTTTCAAAACTCCTGTATCAAAAGTAAGTTTCAACTCTGTTAGTTGAATGCACAGATCAGAAAGAAGTTTCACAGAATGCTTCTGTGTAGTTTTTATTTGAAGATATTCCTTTTTCCACTGTAGGCCACTAAGTGCTGTGAATGTCCACTTGCAGTTTCTACAGAAAGAGTGTTTCAGAACTGCTCAATGAAAAGTAAGGTTGAACTCTGTTACTTGAATGCACAGATCAGAAAGAAGTTTCACAGAATGCTGCTGTGTAGTTTTTATGTGAAGATGTTCCTTTTTCCTGTATAAGCATCTTAGTGTTCCAAATATCCACTTGCAGTTTCTACAGAAAGAGTGTTTCAAAACTCCTCAATCAAAAGTAAGTTTCAACTCTGTTAGTTGAATGCACAGATCAGAAAGAAGTTTCACAGAACGCTTCTCTGTAGTTTCCATTGGAAGATATTCCTTTTCCCACTATTGGCCTCTTAGTGTTACGAATGACCACTTGGAGTTTCTACAGAAAGTGTGTTTCAGAACTGCTCAATCAAAAGTAAGGTTTAACTCTGTTAGTTCAATGCACAGATCAAAAAGCAGTTTCACAGAATGCCTCTGAGTAGTTTTTATTTGAAGATATTCCTTTTTCCACCGTAGGCTCTTAGCGCTCCGATTATCCACTTGCAGTTTCTACTGAAAGAGTGTTTCCGAACTGCTCAATCAAAAGGAAGGTTCCACTCTGTTAGTTGAATGCACATATCAGAAAGTAGATTCACAGGGGGCTTCTGTGCAGTTTTTATTTGAAGATATTTCTTTTTCCACCGTATGCTCTTAGCGCTCCGAATATCCACTTGCAGTTTCTACAGAAAGAGTGTTTCCGAACTGCTCAATCAAAAGGAAGGTTCCACTCTGTTAGTTGAATGCGCATATCAGAAAGTAGATTCACAGGGTGCTTCTGTGTAGTTTTTATTTGAAGATATTACTTTTTACGGTGTAGGCCTCATAGCGCTGTGAATGACCACTTGCTGTTTCTACATAAAGAGAGTTTCAGAACTGCTCAATCAAAAGTAAGGTTGAACTCTGTTAGTTGAATGCACAGATCAGAAAGGATTTTCACAGAACGTTTCTGTGTAGTTTTTATTAGAAGACATTCCTTTTTCCACTATAGGCCACTAAGCGCTGCAAGTGTCCAATTGCAGTTTCTACAGAGTGTTTCAGAACTGCTCAATCAACAGTAAGTTTGAACTCTGCTAGTGGAATTAACAGATCAGAAAGGATTTTCACAGAATGTTTCTGTGTAGTTTTTATTTGAACATTTTCCTTTTTCTACTATAGGCCTCTTAGCGCTCCAAATGTCCACTTGCAGTTTCGACAGAAAGAGTGTTTCAGAACTGCTCAGTCAAAAGTAATGTTCAGCCCTGTTAGTTGAATGCACAGATCAGAAAGAAGTTTCGCAGAATGCTTCTGTGTTGTTTTTATTTGAAAATATTCCTTTTTCCACCATAGGCCTCTTAGCGCTCTGAATGTCCACTTGCGGTTTCTACAGAAATAGTGTTTCAGAACTGCACAATAAAAACTCATGTTCATCTCTGTTAGTTGAATGCACAGATCAGAAAGAAGTTTCACAGAATGCTTCTGTGTAGTTTTTATTTGAAGATATTCCTTTTTCCACTATAGGCCTCTTAGCTCAGTGAATGTCTACTAGCAGTTTCTACAGAAAGAGTTTTTCAGAACTGCTCAATTAAAAGTAAGTTTGAATTCTGTTAGTTGAATGCACAGATCGGAAAGAAGTTTCACAGAATGATTCTGTGTAGGTTTTTTTGAAGATATGCTTTTTCCACTATAGGAATCTTAGCACTCGGAATGTCCACTTGCAGTTTCTACAGAAGGAGTGTTTCAAAACTGCTCAATCAAAACTACGGTTCAACTCTGTTATTTGACTGCACAGATGTGAAAGCCATTTCACAGAATGGTTCTGTGTAGTTTTTATTTGAAGATATTCCCTTTTCCACTAAAGGCTTCTTAGCACTCCAAATGTCCACTTTCAGTTTCTACAGAAAGACTGTTTCAGAACTGCTCAATGAAAAGTAAGGTTCAACTCTGTTAGTTGAATGGACAGATCAGAAAGAAGTTTCACAGAATGCTTCTGTGTAGTTTTCATTTGACCATATTCCTTTTTCCACCATAGGCCTCTTAGCGCTCCAAATGAACACTTGCAGTTTCTACAGAAAGAATGTTTCTGAGCTGCTCAATCAAAAGTAAGGTTGAAATCTGGTAGTTGAATGCACAGATCAGAAAGGATTTTCACAGAATGTTTCTGTGTAGTTTTTATTTGAAGATATTCCTTTTTCCACTATAGGCCTTTTGCGTTCCGAATGTCCACTTGCAGTTTCTACAGAAAGAGTGTTTCAGAACTGCACAATAAAAACTCATGTTCATCTCTGTTAGTTGAAGCACAGATCAGAAAGAAATTTCACAGAATGCTTCTGTGTTGTTTTTATTTGAAGATATTCCTTTTTCGACTATCGGCCTCTTAGCGCTGCAAATGTCCAAATGCAGTTTCTACATAAAGAGTGTTTCAGAACTGCTCAATGAAAAGTAAGGTTGAACTATGTTAGTTGAATGCACAGATCAGAAAGAAGTTTCACAGAATGCTTCTGTGTAGTTTTTATTGGAAGATATTCCTTTTTCCACTATAGGAATCTCAGCGCTACGAATGTCCACTTGCAGTTTCGACAGAAGGAGTGTTTCAGAACTGCTCAGTCAACAGTACTGTTCAGCACTATTAGTTGAATGCACAGATCAGAAAGAACTTTCACAGAATGCCTCTGTGTTGTTTTTATTTGAAGATGTTCCTTTTTCCACTGTTAGTCTCTTAGCACTCCGAATGTCCAATTGCATTTTCTACGTAATGAGTGTTTCGGAACTGCTCAATGAAAAGTAAGGTTCAACTCTCTTAGTTGAATGCACAGATCAGAAAGAAGTTTCAGAGAATGCTTCTGTGTAGTTTTTATTTGAAGATATTCCTTTATCCACTATAGGTCTCTTAGCGCTCAGAATGTCAACTTGCAGTTTCTACAAAAAGAGAGTTTCAGAACTGCTCAATCGAAAGTAAGGTTCGACTCTGTTATTTGAATGCACAGATCAGAAAGAAGTTTCACAGAATGTTTCTGTGTAGTTTTTATATGAGGAAGTTCCTTTTTCCTCTACAGGCATCTAAGTGCTCCAAATATCCAATTGCAGTTTCTACAGAAAGAGTGTTTTAAAACTCCTCAATCAAAGGTAAGGTTCAACTCTGTTAGCTGAATGCACAGATCAGAAAGAAGTTTTACAGAATGCTTCTGTGTAGTTTTTATTTGAAGATATTCCTTTTTCCACTATAGGCCTCTTAGCGCTCCAAACATCACTTGCAGTTTGCACAGATAGAGTGGTTCAAAACTGCTCAATCTAAAGTAAGGTTCAACTCTCTAAGTTGAATGCACAGATCAGAAAGACGTTTCACAAAATGTTTCTGTGTAGTTTTTAGTTGAAGATATTCCTATTTCCAAAATAGGCCTCTTAGCGCTCAGAGTGTCCACTTGCAGTTTCTACTGAAAGAGTGTTTCGCAGCTGCACAATCAAAAGGAAAGTTCAACTCTGTTAGTTGAATGCACAGATCAGAAAGAAGTTTCACAGAATGCTTCTGTGTAGTTTTTATTTGAAGATATTCCTTTTTCCACTATAGGCCTCTTAGCGCTCGGAATGTCCACTTGCAGTTTCTACAGAAACAGTGTTTCCGAACTGCTCAATAAAAAGTAAGGTTCAAATCTGTTAGTTGAATGCACAGATCAGAAAGAAGTTTCACAGAATGCTTCTGTGTAGTTTTTATTTGAAGATATTCCTTTTTCCAGTATAGGCCTCTTAGCGCTCCGAATGTCCACTTGCAGTTTCTACTGAAAGAGTGTTTCAAAACTGCTCAATCAAAAGTAAGGTTCAGCTCTATTAGTTGAATGCACAGATCAGAAAGAAGTTTCACAGAATGCTTCTGTGTAGTTTTTATTTGAAGATATTCCTTTTTCCACTATAGGCCTCTTAGCGCTGCAAACATCCACTAGCAGATACTACAGAAAGAGTGATTCAAAACTCATCAATCAAAAGTAAGGTTCAAACCTGTTAGTTGAATGCACAGATGAGAAAGAAGTTTCACAGAATGCTTCTGTGTAGTTTTTATTTGAAGTTATTCCTTTTTCCAATATGGGCCCCTTAGCGCTCTGAATGTCCACTTGCAGTTTCTACAGAAAGAGTGTTTCAGAACTGCTCAATCAAAAGTCAGCTTCAACACTGTTAGTTGAATGCACAGAACAGAAAGAAGTTTCAGAGAATGCTTCTGTGTAGTTTTTATTTGAAGATATATCTTTTTCCACTTTAGAACCTTTAGCGCTCGAAATGTCATCTTGCAGTTTCTACAGAAAGAGTTTTTCAAAACTGCTCAATCAAAAGTAAGCTTCAACACTGTTAGTTGAATGTACAGAACAGAAAGAAGTTTCACAGAATGCTTCTGTGTAGTTTTTATTTGGAATTATTACTTTTTCTACTATAGGCTCCTTAGCGCTCGGAATGTCAACTTGCCGTTTCTACAGAAAGAGTGTTTCAGAGCTACTCAATCAAAAGAAAGGTTCAATTCTCTTAATTGAATGCACAGATGAGATAGACGTTTCAAGGAATGCTTCTGTGTAGTTTTTATTTGATGATATTCCTTTTTCCATTATTGGCCTCTCAGGGCTCCGAATGTCCACTTGCAGTTCCTACAGATAGACTGTTTCAGAACTGCTCATTGAAAAGAAAGGTTCAACTCTGTTAGCTGAATGCACAGATCAGAAAGAACTTTCACAGAATGCTTCTGTTCAGTTTTTATTTGAGGATATTCCTTTTTCAAGTGTAGGCCTCTTAGCGCTCCGAATGTCCACTTGCAGCTTCTACAGAAAGAGTATTTCAGTACTCCTCAATCAAAAGTAAGGTTCAACTCCGTTAGTTGAATGCACAGATCAGAAAGAAGTTTCAGAGAATGCTTCTGTGTAGTTTTTATTTGAAGGTATTCCTTTTTCCACTATAGGCCTCTTAGCGCTTTGAATGTCCACTTGCAGTTTCTACAGAAAGAGGGTTTCAGAGCTTCTCAATCAAAAGTAAGGTTCAACACTGTTAGTTGAATGCATAGATAACAAAGAAGTTGCAGAGAATGCTACTGTGTAGTGCTTATTTGAAGATATTCCTATTTCCTCTGTATGCTTCTTAGCACTCTGAATGTCCACCTGCAGTTTCTACAGAAAGAGTGTTTCAGAACTGCTCAAACAATAGTAAGGTTCAACTCTGTTAGTTGAATGCACAGATCAGAAAGGAGTTTCAGAGAATGCTTCCATGTAGTTTTTGTTTGAAGATATTCCTTTTTCCACTATAGGCCTCTTAGCGCCCCAAATATCCACTTGCAGTTTATATAGAAAGAGTGTTTGAAAACTCAATCAAAAGTAAGGTTCAACTCTGTTAGTTGATTTCACAGATGAGAAAGAAGTTTCACAGAATGCTTCTGTGTAGTTTTTATTTGAAGATATTCCTTTTTCCACTATAGGCCTCTTAGCGCTATGAATCTCCAATTGCAGTATCCACAGAAAGAGGGTTTCAGAGCTGCTCAATCAAAAGTGAGGTTCAACCCTGTTAGTTGAATGCACAGATCAGAAAGAAGTTTCACAGAATGCTTCCTTGTAGTTTTTATTTGAAGATATTCCTTTTTCCACTATCGGCCTCTTAGCGCTCCGAATGTCCACTTGCAGTTTCTACAAAAAGAGTGTTTCAGAACTGCCCAAACAAAACTAAGGTTCAACTTTGTTACGTGAATGCACAGATCAGAAAGAAGTTTCACAGAATGCTTCTGTGTAGTTTTTATTTGAAGATATTCCTTTTTCCACTATATGCCTCTTAGCGCTCCGAATGTCCATTGGAGTTTCTACAGAAACAGGGTTTCAAAACTGCTCTATCAAAAGTAAGGTTCAATTCTCTTAGTTGAATGCACAGATCAGAAAGAAGTTTCACAGATTGCTTCTGTGTAGTGTTTATTTGAAGACATTCCTTTTTCCACTATAGGCCTCTAAGCTCGTCAAATGTCCACTTGAAGTATCTACAGAAAGAGTAATTCAGAACTGCTCAATCAAAAGTAAGGTTCACCTCTGTTAGTTGAATGCACAGATACGAAAGAAGTTTCAGAGAATGCTTCCGTGTAGTTTTTATTTGAAGATATTCCTTTTTCCACTATAGGCTTCTTAGTGCTCGGAATGTCAACTTGCAGTTTCTACAGAAAGAGTGTTTCCGAACTGCTCAATCAAAAGTAAGGTTCAACTCTGTTAGTTGAATGCACAGATCAGAAAGAAGTTTCACAGAATGCTTCTGTGTAGTTTTCATTTGAAGATATTCCTTTTTCCAGTATAGGCCTCTTTGCGCTCCGAATGTCCACTTGCGGTTTCTACTGAAAGAGTGTTTCAAAACTGCTCAATCAAAAGAATGTTCAGCTCTATTAGTTGAATGCACATATCAGAAAGAAGTTTCACAGAATGCTTCTGTGTAGTTTTTATTTGAAGATATTCCTTTTTCCACTATTGGCCTCTTAGCGCTGCAAACATCAACTTGCAGTTACTATAGAAAGAGTTTTTCAAAACTCTTGAATCAAAAGTAAGCTTCAAACCTGTTAGTTGAATGCACAGATGAGAAAGAAGTTTCACAGAATGCTTCTGTGTAGTTTTTATTTGAAGATATTCCTTTTTCCACTATAGGCCCCTTAGCGCTCCGAATGTCCACTTGCAGTTTCTACAGAAAGAGTGTTTCAGAACTGCTCAATCAAAAGTAAGCTTCAACTCTGTTAGTTGAATGCACAGAACAGAAAGAAGTTTCACAGAATGCTTCTGTGTAGTTTTTATTTGAAGATATATCTTTTTCCACTTTAGGCCCTTTAGCGCTCGAAATGTCAACTTGCAGTTTCTACAGAAAGAGTGTTTCAGAACTGCTCAATCAAAAGTAAGCTTCAACTCTGTTAGTTGAATGCACAGAACAGAAAGAAGTTTCACAGAATGCTTCTGTGTAGTTTTTATTTGGAAATATTACTTTTTCCTCTATAGGCTCATTAGCGCTCAGAATATCAACTTGCAGTTTGTACAGAAAGAGTGTTTCAGAGCTGCTCAACCAAAAGTAAGCTTCAACTCTGTTAGTTGAATGCACAGAAGAGAAAGAAGTTTCACAGAATGCTTCTGTGTAGTTTTTATTTGAAGATATTCCTTTTTCCACTATAGGCCCCTTTGCCTTCAGAATGTCCACTTGCAGTTTCTACAGAAAGAGTGTTTCAGGACTGCTCAATTAAAAGTAAGCTTCAACTCTGTTAGTTGAATACACAGAACAGAAAGAAGTTTCACAGAATGCTTCTCTGTAGTTAGTATTTGGAGATATTCCTTTTTCCACTATAGTCCCCTTAGCACTCCGAATGTACACTTGCAGTTTCTACAGAAAGTGTTTCAGAACTGCTCAATCAAAAGTAAGCTTCAACTCTGTTAGTTGAATGCACAGAAGAGAAAGAAGTTTCACAGAATGCTTCTGTGTAGTTTTTATTTGAAGATATTCCTTTTTCCACTATAGGCCCCTTTGCCTTCAGAATGTCCACTTGCAGTTTCTACAGAAAGAGTGTTTCAGAACTGCTCAATCAAAAGTAAGATTCAACCCTGTTAGTTGTGTGCACAGATTAGAAAGGAGTTTCACAGAATGCTTCTGTTTAGTGCTTATTTGAAGATATTCCTATTTCCTCCATAGGCCTCTTAGTGCTCCGAATGTCCACCTGCAGTTTCTACAGAAAGAGTACTTCAGAACTGCTCGATCAAATGTAAGGTTCAACTTTGTTAGTTGAATGCACAGATCAGAAAGAAGTTTCAGAGAATGCTTCTGTGTAGTTTTTATTTGAAGATATTCCTTTTTGCACCATAGGCCTCTTAGCGCTTCGAAAGTCCACTTCCATTTACTACAGAAAGGATATTGCAGAACTCCTGAAACAAAAGTAAGTTTCAACTCTGTTAGTTGAATGCACAGATCAGAATGAAGTTTCACAGAATGCTTCTGTCTAGTTTATATTTGAAGATATTCCTTTTTCCACTATTGGCCTCTTAGCGCTCCGATTGTCCACTTGCAGTTTCTACAGAAAGAGTGTTTCAAAACATCTCAAAAAAAAGTAAGGTTCAACTCTGTTAGTTGAATGCACAGATCAGAAGGAAGCTAAACAGAATGCTTCTGTGTAGTTTTTGTGTGAAGGTATTCCTTTTTCCACAATTGGCCTCTTAGCGCTCCGAATGTCCACTTGAACTTACTAAAGAAAGAGTGTTTCAGAACTGCTCAATCAAAAGTAAGGTTCAATTCTTTTAGTTGAGTGCACAGATCAGAAAGAAGTTTCACAGATTATTTTTGTGTAGTTATAATTTGAAGTTATTCCTATTTCCACTACAGGCCTCTTAGCACTCAGAATGTCCACTTGCAGTTTCTACAGAAAGAGTGTATCAGAACTGCTCAATCTAAAGTAAGGTTCAACTCTCTTAGTTGAATGCACAGATCTGAAAGAAGTTTCACCGAATGCCTCTGTGTAGTTTTTATTTGAAGATATTCCTTTTTCCACTAAAGGCCTCTTACCCCTCCAAATATCCACTTGCAGTTTCTACAGAAAGAGTGTTTCATAACTCCTCAATCAAAATTAAGTTTCAACTCTGTTAGTTGAATGCACAGATCAGAAAGTAGTTTCACAGAATACTTCTCTGTAATTTTTATTTTAAAATATTCCTTTTTCCACTCTAGTCCTCTTAGCACTCCGAATGTCCACTTACATTTTCTACAGAAAGAGTGTTTCAGAACTGCTCAATCAAAAGTTAGGTTCATCTCTCTTAGTTGAATGCACAGATCAGAAAGGAGTTTCACCTAATGCTTCTGTGTAGTTTTTATTTGAAGACATTCCTTTTTCCACTATAGGCCTCTTAGCGCTCCGAATGTCCACTTGCAGTTTCTACAGAAGGAGGGTTTCAGAGCTGCTCTATCAAAAGTATGTTTCAACTCTGTTAGTTGAATGAACAGATCAGAAAGAAGTTTCACAGAAAGCTTGTGTGTAGTTTATATTTGAAGATATTCCTTTTTGCATTGAACGCTTCTTTGCGCTCCAAATGTCCACTTGCAGTTTGTACAGAAAGAGTGTTTCAGAACTCCTCAAACAAAAGTAAGGTTCAACTCTGTTAGTTGAATGCACACATTAGAAAGAACTTTCACAGAATGCTTCTGTGTAGTTTTTATTTGAAGATATTCCTTTGGCTTCTATAGGCCTCTTAGCCCTCCGCATGTCCACTTGCAGTTTCTACAGAAAGAGTGTTTCAGAACTGCACAATCAAAAGTAAGGTTCAACCCTGTTAGTTGAATGCACAGATTAGAAAGGAGTTTCACAGAATGCTTCTGTGTAGTGCTTATTTGAAGATATTCCTATATCCTCTGTAGGCCTCTTAGCGCTCCGAATATCCACCTACAGTTTGTACAGAAAGAGTGCTTCAGAACTGCTCAATCAAATGTAAGGTTCAACTCTGTTAGTTGAATGCACAGATCAGAAAGAAGTTTCAGATAATGCTTCTGTGTATTTTTTATTTGCAGATATTCCTTTTTGCACTATAGGCCTCTTAGCGCTTCGAAAGTCCACTTCCATTTACTACAGAAAGAGTATTTCAGAACTCCTCAAACAAAAGTAAGTTTCAACTCTGTTAGTTGAATGCACAGATCAGAAAGTAGTTTCACAGAGTGCTTCTGTCTAGTTTTTATTTGAAGATATTCCTTTTTCCACTACTGGCCCCTTAGCGCTCCGAATGTCCACTTGCAGTTTCTACAGAAAGAGTGTTTCAGAACTGCTCAATCAAAAGTAAGGTTCAACTCTGTTAGTTGTATGCACAGATGAGAAAGAAGTTTCACAGAATGCTTCTGTGTAGTTTTTATTTGGAGATATTCTTTTTTCCACTATAGGCCTCTTAGCACTCCAAATGTCCACTTGCAGTTTCTACAGAAAGAGTGTTTGAAAACTCAATCGGAAGTAATGTTCAACTCTGTTAGTTGAATGCACATATCAGGAAGAAGTTTCACAGAATACTTCTGTGTAGTTTTTATTTAAAGATATTCCTTTTTCCACTATAGGCCTGTTAGCGCTCCAAATATCCACTTGCAGTTTCTACGAAAAGAGTGTTTCAAAACTCCTCAATCAAAAGTAAGGTTGAACACTGTTAGTTGAATGCACAGAACAGAAAGAAGTTTCTCAGAATGCTTCTGTGTAGTTCTTATTTGAAGATATTCCTTTTCCTCTATAGGCCTCTTAGCGCTCCAAATATCCACTTGCAGTTTCCACAGAAAGAGTGTTTGAAAACTCAATCAAAAGTAAGGTTCAACTCTGTTAGTTGATTGCACAGATCAGAAAGAAGTTTCACGGAATGCTTCTTTGTAGTTTTTATTTGAAGATACTCCCTTTTCCTGTATAGTCCTCTTAGCGCTCCGAATGTGCCCTTGCAGTTTCTACAGAAACAGTGTTTCAGAACTCCTCAATCTAAAGTAAGGTTCAACTCTGTTAGTTGAATACACAGATCAGAAAGAAGTTTCACTGAATGCTTCTGTGTAGTTTTTATTTGAAGATATTCCTTTTTCCACAATATGCCTCTTACGCTCCGAATGTCCACTTGCAGTTTCTACAGAGTGTTTCAGAACTGCTCAGTCAAAAGTAAGGTTCAAATCTGTTATTTGAATGCACAGCTCAGCAAGAAGTTTCAAAGAATGCTTCTGTGTAGTTTTTATTTGAAGATATTCCTTTTTCCACTACAGGCCCCTTAGCTCTCCTAATGTCCGCTTGGAGGTTCTACAAAAGAGTGTTTCAGAACTGCTCAATGAAAAGTAAGTTTCAACTCTGTTATTTGAATTCGCAGATCAGAAAGAAGTTTCACCGAATGCTTCTGTGTAGTTTTTATTCATTTTTTTATTTATATATTTTGTTATTTTTATCTGTTTTTTATTTTTATTTTTTACTATACTTTAGGTTTTAGGGTACATGTGCACAATGTGCAGGTTTGTTACATATGTATCCATATGCCATGTTGATTTCCTGCACCCATTAACTCCTCCTTTAGCATTAGGTATATCTCCTAATGCTGTCCCTCCCCCCTCCCCCCACCCAACAAGAGTCCCTGGAATGTGATGTTTCCCTTCCTGTGTCCATGAGTTCTCATTGTTCAATTCGCACCTATGAGTGAGAACATGTGGTGTTTGGTGTTTTGTCCTTGCGATATTTTACTCAGAATGATGTTTTCCAGTTTCATCCATGTCCCTACAAAGGACACAAACTCATCATTTTTTATTCCTGCATGGTATTCCATGGTGTATATGTGCCACATTTTCTTAATCCAGTCTATTGTTGTTGGACATTTGGGTTGGTTCCAACTCTTTGCTATTGTGAATAGTGCCGCAATAAACATACGTGTGCATGTGTCTTTATAGCAGCATGATTTATAGTCCTTTGGGTATATACCCAAAAATGGGATGGCTGGGTCAAATGGTATTTCTAGTTCTAGATCCCTGAGGAATCGCCACACTGACTTCCACAATGGTTGAACTAGTTTACAGTCCCACCAACAGTGTAAAAGTCTTCCTATTTCTCCACATCCTCTCCAGCACCTCTTGTTTCCTGTTTTTTTAATGATGGCCATTCTAACTGGTTTGAGATGGTATCTCACTGTGGTTTTGATTTGCATTTCTCTGATGGCCAGTGATGATGAGCATTTCTTCATGTGTTTTTTGGCTGCATAAATGTCTTCTTTTGAGAAGTGTCTGTTCATGTCCTCTGCCCACCTTTTGTTGGGGTTGTTTGTTTTTTTCTTGTAAATTTGTTTCAGTTCATTGTAGATTCTGGATATTAGCCCTTTGTCAGATGAGTAGGTTGCAAAAATTTTCTCCCATTCTGTAGGTTGCCTGTTCACTCTGATGGTAGTTTCTTTTGCTGTGCAGAAGCTCTTTAGTTTAATTAGATCCCATTTTTCAATTTTGCCTTTTGTTGCCATTGCTTTTGGTGTTTTAGACATGAAGTCCTTGCCCACGCCTATGTCCTGAATGGTATTGCCTAGGTTTTCTTGTAGGATTTTAATGGTTTTAGGTCTAACATTTAAGTCTTTCATCCATTTTGAATTAATTTTTGTATAAGGTGTAAGGAAGGGATCCAGTTTCAGCTTTCTACATATGGGTAGCCAGTTTTCCCAGCACCGTTTATTAAATAGGGAATCCTTTCCCCATTTCTTGTTTTTGTCAGGTTTGTCAAAGATCAGATAGTTGTAGATATGCGGCATCATTTCTGAGGGCTCTGTTCTGTTCCATTGATCTATATCTCTGTTGTGGTAGCAGTACCATGCTGTTTTGGTTACTGTAGCCTTGTAGTATAGTTTGAAGTCAGATAGCGTGATGCCTCCAGCTTTGTTCTTTTGGCTTAGGCTTTAGTTGGCGATGCGGGCTCTTTTTTGGTTCCATATGAACTTTAAAGTAGTTTTTTCCAATTCTGTGAAGAAAGTCATTGGTAGGTTGATGGGGATGGCATTGAATCTATAAATTACTTTGGGCAGTATGGCCATTTTCACGATATTGATTCTTCCAACCCATGAGCATGGAATGTTCTTCCATTTGTTTGTATCTTCTTTTATTTCATTGAGCAGTGGTTTGTAGTTCTCCTTGAAGCGGTCCTTCACATCCCTTGTAAGTTGGATTCCTAGGTATTTTGCTCTCTTTGAAGCAATTGTGAATGGGAGTTCACTCATGATTTGGCTCTCTGTTTGTCTGTGATTGGTGTACAAGAATGCTTGTGATTTTTGTACATTGATTTTGTATCCTGAGACTTTGTTGAACTTGCTAATCAGCTTAAGGAAATTTTGGGCTGAGACATTGGGATTTTCTAGATATACAATCATGTCATCTGCAAACAGGGACAGTTTGACTTCCTCTTTTCCTAATTGAATACCCTTTATTTCCTTCTCCTGCCTGATTGCTCTGGCCAGAACATCCAGCACTATGTTGAATAAGAGCGGTGGGAGAGGGCATCCCTGTCTTGTGCCAGTTTTCAGAGGGAATGCTTCCAGTTTTTGCCCATTCAGTATGATATTGGCTGTGGATTTGTCGTATATAGCTCTTATTATTTTGAGATACGTCCCATCAATACCTAATTTATTGAGAGTTTTTAGCAGGAAGAGTTGTTGAATTTTATCAAAGGCCTTTTCTGCATCTATTGAGATAATCATGTGGTTTTTGTCTTTGGTTCTGTTTATATGCTGGATTACATTTATTGATTTGTGTATGTTGAACCAGCCTTGCATCCCAGGGATGAAGCCCACTTGATCATGGTGTATAAGCTTTTTGATGTGCTGCTGGATTTGGTTTGCCAGTATTTTATTGAGGATTTTTGCATCAATGTTCATCAAGGATATTGGTCTAAAATTCTCTTTTTTGGTTGTGTCTCTGGCTGGCTTTGGTATCAGGACGATGCTGGCTTCATAAAATGTGTTACGGAGGATTCCCTCTTTTTCTATCGATTGGAATAGTTTCAGAAGGAATGGTAGCAGTTCCTCCTTGTACCTCTGTTAGAATTCAGCTGTGAATCCATCAGGTCATGGACTCTTTTTGGTTGGTAAGCTATTGATTATTGCCACAATTTCAGAACCCGTTATTGGTCTATTCAGAGATTCGACTTCTTCCTGATTTAGTCTTGGGAGGGTGTATTTGTCGAGGAATTTATCCATCTCTTCTAGATTTTCTAGTTTATTTGCATAGAGGTGTTTGTAGTATTCTCTGATGGTAGATTGTATTTCTGTGGGATTGGTGGTGATATCCCCTTTTTCATTTTTTATTGCATCTATTTGATTCTTCTCTCTTTTCTTCTTTATTAGTCTTGCTAGCAGTCTATCAATTTTGTTGATCTTCTCAAAAAACCAGCTCCTGGATTCATTAATTTTTTGAAGGGTTTTTTGTGTCTCTATTTCCTTCAGTTCTGCTCTGATTTTAGTTATTTCTAGCCTTCTGCTAGCTTTTGAATGTGTTTGCTCTTGCTTTTCTAGTTCTTTTGATTGTGATGTTAGGGTGTCAATTTTGGATATTTCCTGCTTTCCCTTGTGGGCATTTAGTGCTATAAATTTCCCTCTACACACTGCTTTGAATGTGTCCCAGAGATTCTGGTATGTTGTGTCTTTGTTCTCGTTGGTTTCAAAGAACGTCTTTATTTCTGCCTTCATTTCATTATGTACCAATAGTCATTCAGGAGCAGGTTGTTCAGTTTCCATGTAGTTGAGCGGTTTTGAGTGAGTTTTTTAATCCTGAGTTCTAGTTTGATTGCACTGTGGTCTGAGAGACAGTTTGTTATAATTTCTGTTCTTTTACATTTGCTGAGGAGAGCTTTACTTCCAACTATGTGGTCAATTTTGGAATAGGTGTGGTGTGGTGCTGAAAAAAATGTATATTCTGTTGATTTGTGGTGGAGAGTTCTGTAGATGTCTATTAGGTCCACTTTGTTTAGAGCTGAGTTCAATTCCTGGATATCCTTGTTAACTTTCTGTCTCGATGATCTGTCTAATGTTGACAGTGGGGTGTTAAAGTCTCCCATTATTAATGCGTGGGAGCTTAAGTCCCTTTGTAGGTCACTCAGGACTTGCTTTATGAATCTGGGTGCTCCTGTGTTGGGTGCATATATATTTAGGATAGTTAGCTCTTCTTGTTGAATTGATCCCTTTACCATTATGTAATGGCCTTCTTTGTCTCTTTTGATCTTTGTTGGTTTAAAGTCTATTTTATCAGAGACTAGGATTGCAACCCCTGCCTTTTTTTGTTTTCCATTTGCTTGATAGATCTTCCTCCATCCCTTTATTTTGAGTCTATGTGTGTCTCTGCACGTGAGATGGGTTTCCTGAATACAGCACACTGATGGGTCCTGACTCCTTAACCAGTTTGCCAGTCTGTGTCTTTTAATTGGACCATTTAGCCCATTTACATTTAACGTTAATATTGTTATGTGTGAATCTGATCCTGTCATTATGATGTTAGTTGGTTATTTTGCTCATTAGTTGATGCCGTTTCCTCCTAGCCTCGATGGTCTTTGCAATTTGGCATGTTTTTGCAGTGGCTGGTACCAGTTGTTCCTTTCCATGATTAGTGCTTCCTTCAGGAGCTCTTTTAGGGCAGGCCTGGTGGTGACAAAATCACTCAGCGTTTGCTTGTCTGTAAAGTATTTTATTTCTCCTTCACTTATTAAGCTTAGTTTGGCTGGATAGGAAATTCTGGGTTGAAAATTCTTTTCTTTAAGAATGTTGAATATCGGCCCCCACTCTCTTCTGGCTTGTAGAGTTTCTGCCGAGAGATCAGCTGTTAGTCTGATGGGCTTCCCTTTGTGGGTAACCCGACCTTTCTCTCTGGCTGCCCTTAACATTTTTTCCTTCATTTCAACTTTGGTGAATCTGACAATTATGTGTGTTGGAATTGCTCTTCTCGAGGAGTATCTTTGTGGCGTTCTCTGTATTTCCTGAATCTGAATGTTGGCCTGCCTTGCTAGATTGGGGAAGTTCTCCTGGATAATATCTTGCAGAGTGTTTTCCAACTTGGTTCCATTCTCCCCGTCATTTTCAGGTACACCAATCAGACATAGGTTTGGTCGTTTCACGCGGTCCGAAATTTCTTGGAGGCTTTGTTCATTTCTTTTTATTCTTTTTTCTCTAGACTTCCCTTCTCACTTCATTTCATTCATTTCATCTTCCATCAGCGATACCCTTTCTTCCAGTTGATCGCATCTGCTACTGAGGCTTCTACAATCTTCACGTAGTTCTCGAAACTTGGCTTTCAGCTCCATCATCTCCTTTAAGCCCTTCTCTCCATTGGTTATTCTAGTTATCCATTCTTCTAATTTTTTTTCAAAGTTTTTAACTTCTTTCTATTGTTTTGAATTTCCTCCCGTAGCTCAGAGTAGTTTGATCGTCTGACGCCTTCTTCTCTCAACTAGTCAAAGTCATCCTCCATCCAGCTTTGTTCCATTGCTGGTGAGGAACTGCGTTCCTTTGGAGGAGGAGAGGTGCTCTGTTTTTAGAGTTTCCAGTTTTTCTGCTCTGTTTTTTCCCCATCTTTGCGGTTTTATCTACATTTGGTCTTTGATGATGGTGATGTACAGATGGGTTTTTGGTGTGGATGTCCTTTCTGTTTATCAGTTTTCCTTCTACCAGACCAGACCCTCAGCTGCAGGTCTTTTGGAGTTTACTAGAGGTCCATTCCAGACCCTGTTTGGCTGGGTGTCAGCAGCGGTGGCTGCAGAACAGTGGATTTTCGTGAGACCACAAATTCAGCTTTCTGATAGTTCCTCTGGAAGTTTTGTCTCAGAGGAGTACCCGGCCGAGTGAGGTATCAGTCTGTCCCTACTGGGTTGGTGCCTCCCAGTTAGGCTGCTCAGGGGTGAGGGACCCACTTTAGGAGACAGTCTGTCCGTTCTCAGATCTCCAGCTGCGTGCAGGGAGAACCACTACTGTCTTCAAAGCTGTCAGTCCGACAGGGACATTTAAGTCTCTGGAATGTCCTGCTGACATTTTGTTTGTCTGTGCCCTGCCCCCAGAGGTGGAGCCTACAGAGGCAGACAGGCCTCCTTGAGCTGTGGTGGGCTCCACCCAGTTCGAGCTTCCTGGCTGCTTTGTTTACCTAAGCATGCCTGGGCAATGGTGGGCGCCCCTCCCACAGGCTCGCTGCCTCCTTGCAGCTTGATCTCAGACTGCTGTGCTAGCAATCAGCGAGACGCCGTGGGCATAGGACCCTCCGAGCCAGGTTCGGGACACAATCTCCTAGTGTGCCATTTTCCAGGACCATTGGGAAAGCACAGTATGAGGGTGGGACTGACCCGATTACCCAGGTGCCGTCTGTCACACCTTTCTTTGACTAGGAAAGGGAACTCCCTACCACTTGCACTTCCCGAGTGAGGCAGTGCATCGCCCTGCTTCGGCTCGTGCATGGTGAGCTTCACCGACTGTCCTGCACCCACTGTTTGGCACTCCATAGTGAGAGGAAACTGGTACTTCAAGCAGAAATGCAGAAATCACCAGTCTTCTGTGTCGCTCGAGCTGGGAGCTAGAGACCGGAGATGTTCCTATTCAGCTATCTTGGCTCCACCCCGACTCTCGCTTCTGTGTAGCTTTTATTTGAACATATTCCTTTTTCCACTATAGGCCTCTTAGCGCTTTGAATGTCCCCTTGCAGTTTCTACAGAAAGAGGGTTTCAGAGCTGCTCAATCAAAAGTAAGGTTCAACACTGTTAGTTGAATGCACAGATCACAAAGAAGTTGCACAGAATGCTTCTGTGTAGTGCTTATTTGAAGATATTCCTATTTCCTCTATAGGCCTATTAGCGCTAAGAATGTCAACTTGCAGTTTCTACAGAAAGAGTGTTTCAGAACTGCTCAATCAAAAGTAAGGTTCAACTGTGTTAGTTGAATGAACAGATGAGAAAGAAGTTTCACAGAATGCTTCCGTGCAGTTTTTATTTGGAGATATTCCTTTTTCCGCTATAGGCCTCTTAGCACTTCGAATGTCCACTTCCAGTTTCTACAGAAAGAGAATTTCAGAACTCCTCAATCAAAAGTAAGTTTCAACTCTGTTACTTGAAAGCACACATCAGAAAGGAGTTGCACAGAATGCTTCTGTGTAGTTTTTATTTGAAGATATTCCTTTTTCAACTATAGGCCTCTAAGCGCTAAGAATGTCAACTTGCAGTTTCTACAGAAAGAGTGATTCAGAACTTCTCAATCAAAAGCAAGGTTCAACTCTGTTAGTTGAATGCACAGATGAGAAAGAAGTTTCACAGAATCCTTCTGTGTAGTTTTTATTTGGAGATATTCCTATTTCCACTATAGGCCTCTTAGCGCCCCAAATATCCACTTGCAGTTTATATAGAAAGAGTGTTTGAAAACTCAATCAAAAGTAAGGTTCAACACTGTTAGTTGATTTCACAGATCAGAAAGAAGTTTCACAGAATGCTTCTGTGTAGTTTTTATTTGAAGATATTCCTTTTTCCACTATAGGCCTCTTAGCGCTACGAATCTCCACTTGCAATATCTACAGAAAGAGGGTTTCAGAGCTGCTCAATCAAAAGTGAGGTTCAACCCTGTTAGTTGAATGCACAGATCAGAAAGAAGTTTCACAGAATGCTTCTGTGTAGTTTTTATTTGAAGATATTCCTTTTTCCACTATCGGCCTCTTAGCGCTCCGAATGTCCACTTGCAGTTTCTACAGAAAGAGTGTTTCAGAACTGCCAAACAAAACTAAGGTTCACCTTTGTTAGGTGAATGCACAGATCAGAAAGAAGTTTCACAAAATGCTTCTGTGTAGTTTTTATTTGAAGATATTCCTTTTTCCACTATACGCCTCTTAGCGCTCCGAACGTCCATTGGAATTTCTACAGAAACAGGGTTTCAAAACTGCTCAATCAAAAGTAAGGTTCAATTCTCTTAGTTGAATGCACAGATCAGAAAGAAGCTTCACAGATTGCTTCTGTGTAGTGTTTATTTGAAGACATTCCTTTTTCCACTATAGGCCTCTAAGCTCATCAAATGTCCACTTGCAGTATCTACAGAAAGAGTAATTCAGAACTGCTCAAACAAAAGTAAGGATCACCTCTGTTAGTTGAATGCACAGATACGAAATAAGTTTCAGAGAATGCTTCTGTGTAGTTTTTATTTGAAGATATTCCTTTTTCCACTATAGGCCTCTTAGCGCTCCGAATGTCCACTTGAGGTTTCTACTGAAAGAGTGTTTCAAAACTGCTCAATCAAAAGTAAGGTTCAGCTCTATTAGTTGAATGCACAGATCAGAAAGAAGTTTCACAGAATGCTTCGGTGTAGTTTTTATTTGAAGATATTCCTTTTTCCACTATAGTCCTCTTAGCGCTGCAATCATCCACTTGCAGTTACTACAGAAAGAGTGTTTCAAAACTCTTGAATCAAAAGTAAGGTTCAAAGCTGTTAGTTGAATGCACAGATGAGAAAGAAGTTTCACAGAATGCTTCTGTGTAGTTTTTATTTGAAGATATTCCTTTTTCCACTATAGGCCTCTTAGCGCTCCGAATCTCCACTTGCAGTTTCTACAGAAAGAGTGTTTCAGAACTGCTCAGTCAAAATTAAGATTCAACTCTGTTAGTTGAATGCACAGATCAGAGAGAAGTTTCACAGAATGCTTCTGTGTAGTTTTTATTTGAAGATGTTCCTTTTTTCGTTATAGGCCTCTTTGCTATCCGAATGTCCACTTACAGTTTCTACAGAAACAGTGTTTCAGAACTGCTCATTCAAAAGTAGGATTCAACTCTGTTAGTTGAATGCACAGATCAGCAAGAAGTTTCGCAGAATGCTACTGTGTAGTTTTTATTTGAAGATATTCCATTTGTCCCTTTAGGCCTCTTTGCGCTCCAAATCTCCACTTGCAATTTCTAAAGAAAGAGTGTTTCAGAACTTCTCAAACAAATGTAAGGTCCAAATCTGTTAGTTGAATGCACAGATCAGAAAGATGTTTCACAGTATGCTTCTGTGTAGTTTTTATTTGAAGATATTCCTTTTTCCACCATAGGACTCTTAGCGCTCCATATATCCAATTGCAGTTTCTACAGAAAGAGTGTTTCAAAACTCCTCAATCAAAAGTAAGGTTCACTTCTGTTAGTTGAATGCACAGATCAGAAAGAAGTTTCACAGAATGCTTCTGTGTAGTTTCTATTTGAAGATATTCCTTTTTCCACTAAAGGCCTCTTAGCGCTCCAAATATCCACATGCATTTTCTACAGAAAGTGTGCTTCAAAACTGCTCAATCAAAAGTAAGGTTCAAGTCTGTTTGTTGAATGCACAGATGAGAAAGAAGTTTCACAGAATCCTTCTGTGTAGTTTTTATTTGAAGATATTCCTTTTTTCACTATAGCCCTCTTAGCGCTACGAATGTCCGCTTGCAGTTTCCAGAGAAAGAGTGTTTCATAACGCCTCAATCAAAAGTAAGGTTCAACTCTGATTGTTGAATGCACTCATCAAAAAAAAGTTTCGCTGAATGCTTCTGTGTAGTTTTAATTTGAATATATTCCTTTTTGCCCTGTAGTCCTCTTTGCACTCCAAATTTCCCCTGGCAGTTTCTACAGAAAGAGTGTTTCTAAGCTCTTCACACAAAAGTAAGGTTCAACTCTGTTAGTTGAATGCACAGATCGGAAAGAAGTTTCACAGAATGCTTCTGCGTAGTTTTTATTTGAAGATATTCATTTTTCCAGTATAGGCCTCTTAGTGCTCCGACTCTCTCTTGCAGTTTCTCCAGAAAGAGTGTTTCAGAACTCCTCAATGAAAAGTAAGGTTCAATTCTGATTGTTGAATGCACTCATCAGGAAGAAGTTTCACAGAATGCTTCTCTGTAATTTTTATGTGAAGATTTTCCTTTTTCCACTACAGACTTTTAGCACTCCGAATGTGCAATTGCAGATTCTACAGAAAGAGTGTTTCAGAGCTGCTCAATCAAAAGTAAGGTTCAACTCTGTTAGTTGAATGCACAGATCAGAATGAAGTTTCACAGAATGCTTCTGTGTAGTTTTTATTTGAAGTTATTCCTTTTTCCACTGTAGGCCTCTTAGCGCTCCGAATGTCCACTTGCATTTTCTACAGAAAGAGTGTTTCAGAACTGCTCAGTCAAAAGTAAAGTTCAACACTGTTAGTTGAATGCACAGGTGAGAATGAAGTTTCACAGAATGCTTCTGTGTAGTTTTTATTAGAATATATTCCTTTATTCACTATAGGCCTCTTCACACCCCAAATGTCCAATTGCAGTTTCCACAGAAAGAGTGTTTCAGAACTGCTCAATCAAAAGTAAGGTTCAACTCTATTAGCTGAATGCACAGATCAGAAAGAAGTTTCGCAGAATGCTTCTGTGTAGTTTTTATTTGAAGATATTCCTTTTTGCTCTGAAGGCTTCTTTATGCTCCAAATGTCCACTTGCATTTTCTACAGAAAGAGTGTCTCAGAACTTCTCTAACAAAAGTAAGCTACAACTCTGTTAGTTGAATGCACAGATCAGAAAGAAGTTTCACAGAATGTTTCTGTGTAGTTTTTATTTGAAGATATTCCTTTTTCCAGTATAGGCCTCTTAGCCCTCCGAATGTCCGCTTGCACTTTCTACAGAAAGAGTGTTTCAGAACTACTCACTAAAAAGTAAGGTTCAACTCTGTTATTTGAATGCACAGATGAGAAAGATGTTTCACAGAATGCTTCTGTGTAGTTTTTATTTGAAGATATTCCTTTTTGCCCTGAAGGCCTGTTTGCGCTGCAAATGTCCACTTGCAGTTTCTACAGAAAGAGTGTTTCAGATCTTCTCAAACAAAAGTAAGGTTCAACTCTCTTAGTTGAATGCACAGATCAGAAAGAAGTTTCAGACTATGCATCTGTCTAGTTTTTATTTGAAAGTATTCCTTTTTCCACTGTATGCCTCTTAGCGCTCCGAATGTCCACTTGCAGGTTCCACAGAAAGAGTGTTTCAAAACTCCTCAATGTAAAGTAAGGTTCAACTCAGTTAGTTGAATGCACAGATCAGAAAGTAGTTTCACTGAATGCTTCTGTGTAGCTTTTTTTTGAAGATATTCCTTTTTCCACTATAGGCCTGATAGCACTCCGAATGTCCACTTGCAGTTTCTACTGAAAGAGTGTTTCCAAACTGCTCAATCAAAAGTGAGGTTCAGCTCTGTTAGTTGAATGCTCAGCTCAGAAAGACTTTTCAGAGGATGCTTCTGTGTAGTTTCTATTTGAAGATATTCCTTTTTCCACTATAGGCCTCTTAGTGCTTCAAATATCCACATGCATTTTCTACAGAAAGAGTGTTTCAAAACTGCTCACGCAAAAGTAAGGTTCAAATCTGTTAGTTGAATGCACAGATGAGAAAGAAGTTTCACAGAATGCTTCTGTGTAGTTTTTATTTGAAGATATTCCTTTTTCCACTATAGGCCTATTAGCGCTCCGAATGTCCACTTGTGGTTTCTACAGAAAGTGTGTTTCAGAACTGCTCAATCAAAAGTAAGGTTCAACTCTGTTAGTTGAATACACAGATCAGAAAGAAGTTTCCCAGAATGCTTCTGTTTTGTTTTTATTTGAAGACATTCCTTTTTCCTCTGTAGGCCTCTTAGCACTTCTAATGTCCACTTTCATTTTCTACAGAAAGAGTGTTTCAGAACTGCTCAATCGAAAGTAAGGTTCAGCTGTGTTATTTGACTGCACAGAACAGAAAGGTGTTTCACAGAATGCTTCAGTGTAATTTTTATTTGAAGATATTCCTTTTTCCAATATAGGCCTCTTAGCACTCTGAATGACCACTGCAGTTTCTACAGAAAGAGTGTTTCAGAACTGCTCAATCAAAAGTAAGGTTCAGCTGTGTTATTTGACTGCACAGAACAGAAAGGTGTTTCACAGAATGCTTCAGTGTAATTTTTATTTGAAGATATTCCTTTTTCCAATATAGGCCTCTTAGCACTCCGAATGACCACTGCAGTTTCTACAGAAAGAGTGTTTCAGAACTGCTCAATCAAAAGTAAGCTTCAAATCTGTTAGCTGAATGCACAGATCAGAAAGAAGTTTCACAGTATGCTTTTGTGTAGTTTTTATTTGAAGATATTCCTTTTTCCACTATAGGCCTCCTATCGCTCCAAATGTGCCCTTGCAGTTTCTACAGAAAGAGAGTTTCAGAACTGCTCAATCACAACTAAGTTTCAACCCTGTTAGTTGAATGCACAAATCAGAAAGTAGTTTCACAGAATTCTTCTGTGTAGTTTTTATTTGAATATATTCTTTTTTCCACTTTCGGCCTTTTAGCCCTCCGAATGTCCACTTGCAGTTTCTGCAGAAAGAGTGTTTCAGAACTGCTCAATGAAAGGTAATGTTCAACTCTATTACTTTAATGCACAGATCAGAAAGTAGTTTCACAGAATGCTTCTGTGAAATTTTTATTTGAATATATTCCTTTTTCCACTATATGCCTCATACCGCTCCAAATATCCAATTGCGGTTCCTACAGAAAGAGTGTTTCAAAACTCCTCAATCAAAAGTAAGGTTCAACTCTGTTAGTTGAATGCACAGATCAGAAAGAATTTTCACAGAATGCTTCTGTGTAGTTTTTATTTGAGGATATTCCTTTTTACTCTATTGGCCTCTTTGCGCTCCTAATGTCCACATGCAGTTCCTACAGAAAGAGTGTTTCAGAACTGCTCAGTCAAAAGTAAGATTCTGCTATGTTAGTTGACTGCACAGATCAGAAAGGAATTTCACAGAATGCTTCTGTGTAGTTTTTATTTGAAGATATTCCTTTTTCCACTATACGACTCAGGGCACTCCGAATGTCCACTTGCGGTTTCTACAGAAAGAGTGTTTCAGAACTGCTCAATCAAAAGTAAGGTTCAACTCTGATAGTTGGATGCACAGATCAGAAAGAAGTTTCACAGAATGCTTCCGTGTTGTTTTTATTTGAAGATATTCTTTTTTCCTGTATAGGCCAGTTACCACTTCAAATGTCCACTTGCAGTGTCTACAGAAAGAGTGTTTCAGAACTGCTCAATAAAAAGTAAGATTCTGCTGTGTTAGTTGACTGCACAGATCAGAGAGGAGTTTCACAGAATGCTTCTGTGTTTTTATTTGAGATATTCTTTTCCACTATAGACTCGATGTCCTTGCGTTTCTACAGAAAGAGTGTTTCAGAACTGCTCAATCAAAAGTAAGGTCAACTCTGAGAGTTGGATGCACAGATCAGAAAGAAGTTTCACAGAATGCTTCCGTGTTGTTTTTATTTGAAGATATTCTTTTTTCCTGTATAGGCCAGTTACCACTTCAAATGTCCACTTGCAGTGTCTACAGAAAGAGTGTTTCAGAACTGCTCAATAAAAAGTAAGATTCTGCTGTGTTAGTTGACTGCACAGATCAGAGAGGAGTTTCACAGAATGCTTCTGTGTAGTTTTTATTTGAAGATATTCCTTTCTCCACTATAGGACTCTTAGCTCTCCGAATGTACACTTGCAGTTTCTATAGAAAGAGTGTTTCAGAACTGCTCAATTAAAAGTAAGTTCAAATATGCTAGTTGAATGCACAGATCAGAAGGAAGTTTCTCAGAATGCCTCTTTGTAGTTTTTATTTGAAGATATTCCTTTTTCCTCTATAAGCCTCTTTGTGCTCGGAATGTCCACTTGCAGTTTCTACAGAAAGAGTGTTTCAGAAATGATCAATCAAAAATAAGGTTCAACTCTGTCAGTTGAACGCACAGATCAGGAAGAAGTTTCACAGAATGCTTCTGCGTAGTTTTAATTTGAAGATATTCCTTTTTCCACTATAGACCTCTTAGCACTCCAATTGTGCACTTGCACTTTCTACAGAAAGAGAGTTTCAGAACTGCTCAATCAAAAGTTAGGTTCAACTCTTTTACTTGAATGCACAGATCAGATAGAAGTTTCACAGAATGCTTCCGTTTAGGTTTATTTAAAGACATTCCTTTTTCCACTATAGGCCTATTAGCGCTGCGAATGTCCACTTGCAGTTTCTACAGAAAGAGTGTTTCAGAACTGCTCAATCAAAAGTAAAGTTCAACTCTGTTAGTTCAATGCGCAGATCAGAAAGAAGTTTCACAGAATGCTTCTGCGTAGTTTTTATTTGAAGATATTCCTTTTTCCACTATAGACCTCTTAGCACTCCCAATGTGCACTTGCACTTTCTACAGAAATAGTGTTTCAGAACTACTCAATCAAAAGTCAGGTTCAACTCTGTTAGTTGAATGCACAGATCAGAAAGAAGTTTCACAGAATGGTTCTGTGTAGTTATTATTTGAAGACAGTCCGTTTTCCACTATAGGCCTCTTAGAGCTCCGAAAGTCCGCTTGCAGTTTCTATAGAAATAGTGTTTCAGAACTGCCCAAATAAAAGTGTGGTTAAACTCTGTTAGTTGAATGCACAGGTCAGAAAGCAGTTTCCCTGAATGCTTCTGTGTAGTTTTTATTTGAAGATATTCCTTTTTCCACTTTAGGCCTCTTAGCGCTCCAAATGTCCACTTGCAGTTTCTACAGAAAGAGTGTTTCACAACTGCTCAATCAAAAGAAATGTTCAACTCTGTTAGTTGAATGCACAGATCAGAAAGAAGTTTCACAGTATGCTTCAGTGTTGTTTTTATTTGAAGATATTCCTTTTCCTCTACAGGCCTCTTTGCTCTTCTAATGTCCACTTGCAGTTTCTACAGAAAAAGTGTTTCAGAACTGCAGAATCAAAAGTAAGGTTCAGCTGTGTTAGTTGACTGCACAGAACAGAAATTTGTTTCACAGAATGCTTCTGTGTAGTTTTTATTTGAAGATATTTCTTTTTCCAATAGAGTCCTCTTAGCTCTCCGAATGTCTACTTGCAATTTCGACATGAAGAGTGTTTCAAAAATGCACAATCAAAAGTAAGGTTCAACTCTGCTAGTCGAATGCACAGATCAGAAAGAAGTTTCATAGAATGCCTCTGTGTAGTTTTTATTTGAAGATATTCCTTTTTCCACTAAAGGCTCTTTGCTCTCCAAATGTCCACTTGCAGTTTCTACAGAAAGAGTGCTTCAGAATTGCTCAATCAAAAGTAAGGTTCAAATCTGTTAGTTGAATGCACAGATCTTAATGAAGTTTCACAAAATGCTCCCGTGTAGATTCATTTAAAGATATTCCTTTTTCCACTATAGGCCTTTTAGCGCTCCCAATGTGCACTTGCAGTTTCTACAGAAAGAGAGTTTCAGAACTGCCCAATCAAAAGTAATGTTCAACTCTGTTAGTTGAATGCACAGATCAGAAAGTAGTTTCACAGAATGCTTCTGCGTAATTTTTTTTGAAGATATTCCTTTTTCCACTGTAGTCCACTTAGCGCTCCGACTATCCACTTGCAGTTTCTAAGGAAAGGGGGTTTCAAATCTCCTCAATCAAAAGTAAGGTTCAACTCTGTTAGTTGAATGCACAGATCAGAAAGAAGTTTCACAGAATGCTTCTTTGTAGTTTTAATTTGAGGATATTCCTTTTTCCTCTATAGGCCTCTTAGGGCTTCTAATGTCCACTTGCATTTTCTGCAGAAAGAGTGTTTCAGAACTGCTCAATCAAAATTAAGGTTCAGCTGTGTTTGTTGACTGCACAGAAGAGAAAGTTGTTTCACAGAATGCTTCATTGTAGTTTTTATTTGAAGATATTCCTTTTTCCGATATAGTCCTCTTAGCTCTCTGAAAGTGCACTTGCAGTTTCTACAGAAAGAGTGTTTCAGAACTGCTCAATCAAAACTAATGTTCAACTCTGCTAGTTGAATGCACAGATCGAAAGAAGTTTCACAGAATCTCTCTATGTAGTTTTTATTTGAAGATATTCCTTTTTCCACTATAAGCCTCTTTGCGCTCTGAATGTCCTCTTGCAGTTTCTACAGAAAGAGTGTTTCAAAACTGCTCAATCAATACTAAGGTTCAACTCTGTTAGCTGAATGCACAGATCAGAAAGAACTTTCACAGAATGCTTCCGTGTCGTTTTTATTTGAAGATATTCCTTTTTCTACTATAGGCCTCTTAGCACTCCCAATGTGCACTTGCAGTTTTTACAGAAAGAGAGTTGCAGAACTGCCCAATCAAAAGTAAGTTTCAACTCTGTTAGTTGAATGCACAGATCAGAAAGAAGTTTCACAGAATGCTTCTGTGTAGTTTTTATTTGAAGATATTCTTTTTTCTGCTTTAGGCCTCTAAGCGCTCCGAATGTCCACTTGCATTTTCTAGAGAAAGAGTGTTTCAGAACTGCTCAATCAAAAGTAATGTTCAAATAAGTTAGTTCAATGCAACGATTAGAAAGTAGTTTCACAGAATGCTTCTGTGTAATTTTTATTTGAAGATATTCCTTTTTCCACTGTAGTCGTCTTAGCGCTCGGAATATCCACTTGCAGTTTCTACAGAAAGAGTGCCTCAAAACTCCTCAATCATAAGTAAGGTTCAACTCTGTTAGTTGAATGCACAGATCAGAAAGTAGTTTCACAGAATGTTTCTTTGTAGTTTTTATTTCAGGATATTCCTTTTTACTCTATAGGCCTCTTTGCGCTCCTAATGTCCACTTGCAGCTTCTACAGAAAGAGTGTTTCAGAACTGCTCAAACAAAAGTAAGGTTCAACTCTGTTAGTTGAAGGCACAGATCAGAAAGAAGTTTCACAGAATGCTTCTGTGTAGTTTTTATTTGAAGATATTCGTTTTTCCACTATAGGCCACTTAGCGCTCCGCATGTCCACTTGCAGTTTATACAGAAAGAGTGTTACTGAGCTGCTTAAACAAAAGTAAGGTTCAACTCTGTTAGCTGAATGCACAGATCAGAAAGAAGTTTCACAGAATCCTTCTGTGGAGTTTTTATTTAAAGATATTCTTTTTCCAATATAGTCCTCTTAGCACTCCAATCATCCACTTGCAGTTACTACAGAAAGACTGTTTCACAACTGCGCAATCAAAAGTAACGTTCAACTCTGCTAGGTGAATGTGCAGATCAGAGAGTAGTTTCACGGAATGCTTCTGTGTAGTTTTCATTTGAAGATACTCCTTTTTTCACTGTAGGCCTCTTATCGCTCCAAATACCCACTTGCGGTTTCTACAGACAGAGTGTTTCAAAACTCCTCAATCAAAAGTAAAGTTCAACCATGTTAGTTGAGTCAACAGATCAGAAAGTAGTTTCACAGAATGCTTCTGTGTAGATTTTATTTGAAGATATTCCTTTTTCCACTATAGGCTTCTTAGCGCTCTGAATGTCCACTTGCAGTTTCTGCAGAAAAAGTGTCTCAGAACTGCTCAATCAAAAGTAAGGTTCAACTCTGTTAGTTTAATGCAGAGATCAGAATGAAGTTTCACAGAATGCTTCTGTGTAGTTTTTATTTGAAGATATTCCTTTTTCCACTGTAGGCCTCTTAGCACTCCGAATTTTCAATTTCAGTTTCTACAGAAAGAGTGTTTCAGAGCTGCTCAATCAAAAGTAAGGTTCAAGTATGTTAGTTGAATGCGCAGATGGGAAAGAAGTTTCGCTGAATTCTTCTGTCTAGTTTTTATTTCAAGATATTCCTTTTTCCACTGTAGGCCTCTTAGCACTCAAATGTCCACATGCAGTTTCTACAGAAAGATTGTTTCAGAACTGCTGAATCAAGAGTAAGGTTTAACTCTGTTAGTTGAATACACACATCAGAAAGAAGTGTCACAGAATGCTTCTGTGTAGTTTTTATTTGAAGATATTCCTTTTTCCACTATAGGCCTCTTAGCGTTCTGAATGTCCACTTGCAGCTTCTACAGAAAGAGTGTCTCAGAATTCCTCAATCAAAAGTAAGGTTCAACTCTGTTAGTTGAATGCACAGATCAGAGAGAAGTTTCACAAAATTCTTCTGTGCAGTTTGTATTTGAAGATATTCCATTTCCACTATAGGCCTCTTAACGCTCCGAATGTCCACTTGCAGTTTCTACAGAAAGAGAGTTTAAGAGCTGCTCATTCAAAACTAAGGTTCAAATCTGTTATTTTAATGCACAGATCAGAAAGAAGTTTCACAGAAGGCTTCTGTGTAGTTTTTATTTGAAGATATTCCTTTTTCCACTAGAGGCCTCTTAGCACTCCGAATGTCCAATTTCAGTTTCTATAGAAAGACTGTTTCAGAGCTGCTCAATCAAAAGTACGGTTCATCTCTGTTAGTTGAATGCACAGATCAGAGAGAAGTTTCACAAAAACCTTCTGTGTAGTTTGTATTTGAAGATATTCCTTTTTCCACTATTGGCCTCTTTGCGTGGCAAATGTCCACTTGCAGTTTCTACAGAAACAGTGTTTCAGAACTGCTCAATCAAAAGTAAGGTTCAACTGTGTTGGTTGAATGCGGATATCAAAAAGAAGTTTCACAGAATGCTTCTGTATAGATTTTATTTGAAGATAATCCTTTTTCCACTGTAGGCCTCTTAGCGATCTGAATTTCCACTTGCAGTTTCTACAGAAAGAGTGATGCAGAACTGCTCAATCAAAAGAAAGGTTCAACTATGTTAGTTGAATGCACAGGTGAGAAAGAATTTTCACAGAATGCTTCTGTGTAGTTTTTATTTGAAGATATTCCTTTTTCCACTACAGGCTTCTTAGCGCTCCGAATGTCCACTTGCAGTTTCTGCAAGATGAGTGTCTCAGAACTGCTCAATCAGTAGTAAGCTTCAACTCCGTTAGTTGAATGCATAGATTAGAAAGTAGTTTCACAGAATGCTTCTGATTAGTTTTTATTTGAAGATATTACTTTTTCCACGATAGGCGTCTTAGCGCTCAGAATGACTCCTTGCAGTTTCTATAGAAAGAGTGTTTCAGAGCTGCCCAATCAAAAGTAAGGTTGTAATCCGTTAGTTGAATGCACAGGTCAGAAAGAATTATCACAGAATGCTTCTGTGTAGATTTATTTCAAGATATTCTTTTTTCCACTATAGGCCTGTTAACGCTCCGAATGTCCAGTTGCAGTTTCTACAGAAAGAGTGTTTCAGAACTGCTCAATCAGAAGTACGGTTCAAATCTGTTAGTTGAACGTGCAGATCAGAAAGATGTTTCGCAGAATGCTTCTGTGTACTTTTTATTTTGAAGATATCACTTTTTCCTATGTAGCCCTTTTAGCATTCCGTTTGTCTACAGGCAGTTTCTACCGAAAGAGTTTTTCAGAACTGCTCACTCAAAAGTAACATTCAACTTTGTTAGTTGAATGCACAGATCAGGAAGAAGTTTCACAGAATGCTTCAGTGTAGTTTTTATTTGAAGATATTCCTGTTTCCAGTATAGGCCACTTAGCGCTCTGAATGTCCACTTGCAGTTTCTAAAGAAAGAGACTTTCAGAACTGCTTAATCAAAAGTAAGGTTCAACTCTGTTAGTTGAATGCACAGATCAGAAAGAAGTTTCACAGAATGCTTCTGTGTAGTTTTTATTTGAAGACTTTCCTTTTTCCACTATAGCCTCTTAGCGCTCCAACTGTCCACTTGCAGTTTCTACTGAATGAGTGTTTCGGAACTGCTCAATCAACAGGAAGGTTCCACTCTGTTAGTTGAATGCACAGATCAGAAAGAAGTTTCACAGAATGCTTCTGTGTAGTTTTTATTTGAAGATATTCCTTTTTCAATATAGGACTCTTAGCGCTCTGAATGTCCACTTGCAGTTTCTACAGAAAGAGTGTTTCAGAACTGCTCAATCAACAGCCTCAGTAGCAGATGCGATCAACTGGAAGAAAGGGTATCGCTGATGGAAGATGAAATGAATGAAATGAAGAGATAAGGGAAGTTTAGAGAAAAAAGAATAAAAAGAAATGATCAATGCCTCCAAGAAATTTGGGACTATGTGAAAAGACCAAACCTACGTCTGATTGGTGTACCTGAAAATGATGGGGAGAATGGAACCAAGTTGGAAAACACTCTGCAAGATATTACCCAGGAGAACTTCCCCAATCTAGCAAGGCAGGCCAGCCTTCAGATTCAGGAAATACAGAGAACGCCACAAAGATACTCCTCGAGAAGGGCAACTCCAAGACACATAATTCTCAGATTCACCAAAGTTGAAATGAAGGAAAAAATGTTAAGGGCAGCCAGAGAGAAAGGTCGGGTTACCCACAAAGGGAAGCCCATCAGACTAACAGCTGATCTCTCAGCAGAAACTCTCCAAGCCAGAAGAGAGTGGGGGCCGATATTCACTATTCTTAAAGAAAAGAATTTTCAACCTAGAATTTCCTATCCTGCCAAACTAAGCTTCATAAGTGAAGGAGAAATAAAATTCTTTACAGATAAGCAAACGCTGAGTGATTTTGTCACCACAAGGCCTACCCTAAAAGAGCTCCTGAAGGAAGCACTAAACATGGAAAGGAACAACCGGCACCAGCCACTGCAAAAACATGCCAAACTGTAAAGACCATCGAGGCTAGGAAGAAACTATAGCAACTAAAGAGCAAAATAACCAACTAACATCATAATGACAGGGTCAGATTCAGACATAACAATATTAACGTTAAATGTAAATGGGCTAAATGCTCCAACCAAAAGACACAGACTGGCAAACAGGATAAGGAGTCATGACCCATCAGTGTGCTGTATTCAGGAAACCCATCTCACGTGCAGAGACACATATAGACTCAAAATAAAGGGATGGAGGAAGATCTATCAAGAAACTGGTAATCAAAAAAAGGCAGGGGTTGCAATCCTAGTCTCTGATAAAATAGACTTTAAACCAACAAAGATCAAAAGAGACAAAGAAGGCCATTACATAATGGTAAAGGGATCAATTCAACAAGAAGAGCAAACTATCCTAAATATATATGCACCCAACACAGGAGCACCCAGATTCATAAAGCAAGTCCTCAGTGACCTACAAAGGGACTTAAACTCCCACACAATAATAAAGGGAGATTTTAACACCCCACTGTCAGCACTAGACAGATCAACGAGACAGAAAGTTAAAAAGGATATTCAGGAATTGAACTCAGCTCTACATAAAGTGGACGTAATAGACATCTACAGAACTGTCCACTTGCAGTTTCTACAGAAAGAGTGTTTCAGAACTGCTCAATGAAAAGTAAGGTTCCACTCTGTTAGTTGAATGCACAAATCAGAAAGAAGATTCACAGTATGCTTCTGTGTTGCTTTTATTTGAAGATATTCCTTTTTCCCCTATAGGCCTCAGCGCTGCGAATGTCCACTTGCAGTTTCTACAGAAAGAGTGTTTCAGAACTGCTCAATCGAAAGTAAGGTTCAATTCTGTTAGTGGAATGCACAGATCAGAAAGAAGTTTCACAGAATGCTTCTGTGTAGTTTTCATTTGAAGATATTCCTTTTTCCACAATAGGCCTCTTAGCGCCCCGAATGTCCACTTGCAGTTTCGACAAAAAGACTTTTTCAGAACTGCTCAGCCAACAGTAATGTTCAACACTGTTAGTTGAATGCACAGATCAGAAAGAACTTTCGCAGAATGCTTCTGTGTTCTTATTATTTGAAGATATTCCTTTTTCCAATATTGGCCTCTTAGCGCTCCGAATGTCCAATTGCATTTTCTACATAATGAGTGTTTCAGAGCTGCTCAATGAAAAGTAAGGTTCAACTCTGTTAGTTGAATGCACAGATCAGAAAGAAGTTTCACAGAATGCTTCTGTGTAATATTTATTTGAAGATATTCCTTTTTCCACTATAGGCCTCTTAGTGCTCCGAACGTCCAACTGCAGTTTCTACATAAAGAGAGTTTCAGAACTGCTCAATGAAAAGTAATGTTCAACCCTGTTTCTTGAATATACAGATCAGAAAGAAGTTTCACAGAATGATTCTGTGTAGTTTTTATTTGAAGATATTCCTTTTTCCACTATAGGCCTCTAGTGATCCAAACATCCACTCTAATTTCTACAGAAAGAGTGTTTCAAAACTCCTCAATCAAAAGTAGGGTTCAACTCACTTAGTTGAATGCACAGATCAGAAAGACGTTTCATAGAATGCTTCTGTGTACTTTTTATTTGAAGGTATTCCTTTTTCCACTATAGGCCTCTTAGCGCTCTGAATGTCCACTTGCAGTTTCTACTGAAAGAGTGTTTCGGAACTGCTCAATCAAAAGGAAGGATCAACTCTGTTAGTTGAATGCACAGATCAGAAAGAAGTTTCACAGAATGCTTCTGTGTAGTTTTTAATTTGAAGATATTCCTTTTTCCACTATAGGCCTCTTAGCGCTCCGAATGTCCACTTGCAGTTTCTACTGAAAGAGTCTTTCAGAACTACTCAATCCAAAGAAAGTTTGAACTCTGTTAGTTGAATGCACAGATCAGAAAGAAGTTTCACAGAGTGCTTCTGTGTAGTTTTTTTTTGAAGATATTTCATTTCCACTATTGGCCTCTTAGGGCTCCTAATGTCCACTTGCAGTTTCTACAGATAGAGTGCTTCAGAACTCCTCAATGAAAAGTAAGGTTGAACTCTGGTAGTTGAAGGCACAGATCAGAAACAAGTTTCACAGAATCCTTCTGTGTAGTTATTATTTGAAGATATTTCTTTTTCCTCAATAGGCCTCTTAGCGCTCCGAATGTCCACTGGCAGTTTCTACAGAAAGGGAATTTCAGAACTCCTCAATCAAAAATTAGGTTCAACACTGTTAGTTGAATTCACAGATCAGAAAAAAGTTTCACAGATTGCTTCTGTGTAGTTTTTATTTGAAGATATTCCATTTTCCACTGCAGGCCTCTTAGTGCACCGAATGTCCACTTGCAGCTCCTTCAGAAAGAGTGTTTCAGTACTGCTCAATCCAAAGTAAGGTTCAACTCTGTTAGTTGAATGCACAGATCAGAAAGAAGTTTCACAGAATGTTTCTGTGTAGTTTTCATTTGAATATATTACGTTTTCCTCTATAGGCCTCTTACTGTTCCAAATACCCACTTGCAATTTCTACAGAAAGAGTGTTTCAAAACTCCTCAATCAAAAGTAAGGTTCAACCCTGTTAGTTGAATGCAGAGATGAGAAAGACGTTTCATAGAATGCTTCTGTGTAGTTTTTATTTGAAGGTATTCCTTTTTCCACTATAGGCCTCTTAGCGCTCTGAATGTCCACTTGCAGTTTCTACTGAAAGAGTGTTTCGGAACTGCTCAATCAAAAGGAAGGATCAACTCTGTTAGTTTAATGCACAGATCAGAAAGAAGTTTCACAGAATGCTTCTGTGTAGTTTTTATTTGAAGATATTCCTTTTTCCACTATAGGCCTCTTAGCGCTCTGAATGTCCACTTGCAGTTTCTACTGAAAGAGTCTTTCAGAACTACTCAATCCAAAGTAAGTTTGAACTCTGTTAGTTGAATGCACAGATCAGAAAGAAGTTTCACAGAGTGCTTCTGTGTAGTTTTTTTTTGAAGATATTTCTTTTTCCACTATTGGCCTCTTAGGGCTCTTAATGTCCACTTGCAGTTTCTACAGATAGAGTGTTTCAGAACTCCTCAATGAAAAGTGAAGTTCAACTCTGGTAGTTGAAGGCACAGATCAGAAACAAGTTTCACAGAATCCTTCTGTGTAGTTATTATTTGAAGATATTTCTTTTTCCTCAATAGGCCTCTTAGCACTCCGAATGTCCACTTGCAGTTTCTACAGAAAGAGAGTTTCAGAACTCCTGAATCAAAAGTTAGGTTCAACACTGTTAGTTGAATTCACAGATCAGAAAATAGTTTCACAGATTGATTCTGTGTAGTTTTTATTTGATGGTATTCCGTTTTCCACTGCAGGCCTCTTAGTGCACCGAATGTCCACTTGCAGCTCCTTCAGAAAGAGTGTTTCAGTACAGCTCAATCAAAAGTAAGGTTCAACTCTGTTAGTTGAATGCACAGATCGGAAGGAAGGTTCACAGAATGTTTCTGTGTAGATTCATTTGAATATAATACGTTTTCCTCTATAGGCCTCTTAGCACTCCGAATGTCCACTTGCAATTTATACAGAAAGATTGTCTCAGAACTGCTTATTCAAAAGTCAGTTTCAACTCTGTTAGCGGAATGCAAAGATCAGAAAGAAGTTTAGCAGAATGCTTCTGTGTAGTTTTTATTTGAAGATATTCCTTTTTCCAATACATTCCTCTTAGCGCTCCGAATGTCCACTTGCAGTTTCTACAGAAAGAGTGTTTCAGAACTCCTCAATCAAAAGTAAGTTTCAACTCGGTTAGCAGAATGCAAAGATCAGAAAGAAGTTTGCAGAATGCTTCTCTGTAGTTTTTATTTGAAGATATTCCTTTTTCCGCTATAGGCCCATTAGCGCTCGGAATGTCAACTTGCAGTTTCTACAGAAACAGTGTTTCAGAACTGCTCAATCAAATGTAAGCTTCAACTCTGTTAGTTGATCGGACAGAACAGAAAGAAGTTTCACAGAATGCTTCTGTGTTTTCATTTGAAGATATTCCTTTTTCCACTACAGGTCCCTTAGCGCTCCGAATGTCCACTTGCAGTTTCTACAGAAAGAGTGTTTCAAATCTCCTCAATGAAAAGTATGGTTCAACTCTGTTAGGTGAATGCAGAGATCAGAAAGATGTTCCACAGAATGCTTCTGTGTAGTTTTTATTTGAAGATATTCCTTTTTCCTCTATAGGCCTCTTAGCGCTCCGAATGTCCACTTGCAATTTATACAGAAAGATTGTTTCAGAACTGCTTATTCAAAAGTAAGTTTCAACACTGTTAGCGGAATGCAAAGATCATAAAGAAGTTTAGCAGAATGCTTCTGTGTAGTTTTTATTTGAAGATATTCCTTTTTCCACTACATTCCTCTTAGCGCTCCGAATGTCCACTTGCAGTTTCTACAGATAGAGTGTTTCAGAACTCCTCAATCAAAAGTAAGGTTCAACTCGGTTAGTTGAATGCACAGATCAGAAAGAAGTTTCAAAGAATCCTTCTGTGTAGTTTTTATTTGAAGATATTCCTTTTTCTACTATAGGCCTCTTAGCGCTCCAAATAGCCACTTGCAGTTTCTACAGAAAGAATGTTTCAAAACTCCTCAATGAAAAGTAAGGTTCAACTCTCTTAGTTGAATGAACAGATCAGAAAGATATTTCCCAGAATGCTTCTGTGGTGTTTTTATTTGAAGATATTCCTTTTTCCTCCATAGGCCTCTTAGCGCTCCGAATGTCCACTTGCACTTTCTACAGAAAGTGTGTTTCAGAAATGCTCAAACAAAAGTAATGTTCAAATATGTTCGTTGAATGCGCAGATCCGAAAGACGTTTCGCAGAATGCTTCTGTGTAGTTTTATTTGAAGATATTCCTTTTTCCAGGATAGGCCTCTTAGCTCTCTGAAAGTCCACTTGCAGTTTCTACAGAAAGAGTGTTTCAGAACTGCTCAATCAAAAGTAAGCTTCAACTCTGTTAGTTGAATGCTTAGATCAGAAGGAAGTTTCACAGAATGCTTCTGTGTAGTTTTTATTTGAAGATATTCCTTTTTCCACTATAGGCCTCTTAGCGCTCCGAAAATCCACTTCCAATTTCTACAGAAAGAGTGTTTCAGAACTGCTCAATCAAAAGTAAGCTTCAACTCTGTTAGTTGAATGCACAGAACAGAAAGTGGTTTCACAGAATGCTTCTGTGTAGTTTTTATTTGAAGATATCCCTTTTTCCTTTATAGGCCCCTTAGTGCTTGAAATATCAACTTGCAGTTTCTACAGAAAGAGTGTTTCAGAGCTGCTCAATCAAAAGTAAGCTTCAACTCTGTTAGTTGAATGGACAGAAGAGAAAGGAGTTTCACAGAATGCTTCTGTTTAGTTTTTATTTGAAGATATTCCTTTTTCCGCTATAGGCCCATTAGCGCTCGGAATGTCAACTTGCAGGTTCTACAGAAACAGTGTTTCAGAACTGCTCAATCAAATGTAAGCTTCAACTCTGTTAGTTGATCGTACAGAACAGAAAGAAGTTTCACAGAATGCTTCTGTGTTTTCATTTGAAGATATTCCTTTTTCCACTACAGGCCCCTTAGCGCTCCGAATGTCCACTTGCAGTTTCTACAGAAACAGTGTTTCAGAACTGCTCAATCAAAAGTAAGCTTCAACTCTGTTAGTTGAATGCACCGATCAGAAATAAGTTTCACAGAATGCTTCTGTGTAGTTTTTATTTGAAGATATTCTTTTTCAGCTATATGCCTCTTAGTACTCCAAATATCCACTTGCAGTTTCTACAGAAATAGTGTTTCAGAACTGCTCAATCAAAAGTAAGTTTCAACTCTGTTAGTTCAATGAACAGAACAGAAAGAAGTTTCACAGAATGCTTCTGTGTAGTTTTTATTTGAAGATATTCCTTTTTCCACAGTAGGCCCCTTAGTGCTCCGAATGTGCACTTGCATTTTCTTCAGAAAGAGTGTTTCAGAACTGCTCAATCCAAAGTAAGCTTCAATTCTGTTAGTTGAATGCACAGAACGGAATGAAGTCTCACGGAATGCTTCTGTGTAGTTTTTATTTGGAGACATTACTTTTTCCACTATAGGCCCCTTAGTGCTCCGAATATCCCCTTGCAGTTTCTACAGAAAGAGTGTTTCAGAACTGCACAATCATAAGTAAGATTGAATTCTGTTACTTAAATGCACAGATCAGAAAACAGTTTCTCAGAATGCTTCTGTGTAGTTTTTATTTGAAGATATTCCTTTATCCACTATAGGCCTCTTAGCGCTCCGAATGTCCACTTGCAGTTTCTACAGAAAGAGTGTTTCAGAACTGCTCAATGAAAAGTACGGTTCAACACTGTTAGTTGAATGCACAGATCAGAAAGAAGTTTCACAGAATGCTTCTGTGTAGTTTTTATTTGAAAATATTCCTTTTTCCTCTATAGGCATCTTAGTGCTCTAAATATCCACTTGAAGTTTCTACAGAAAGAGTGTTTCAAAACTGCTCAATCAAAAGTAACGTTCAACTCTGTTAGTTGAATGCAAAGATCAGAAAAAAGTTTCACAAAATGCTTCTGTGGAGTTTTTATTTAAAGATATTCCTTTTTCCACAATAGGCCTCTTAGCGCTCCGAATGTCAATTTGCGACTTCTACGGAAAAGGTGTTTCAGAACTGCTCAATCAAAAGTAAGCTTCAACTGTGTTAGTTGAATGCACAGATCAGAAAGAGGTTTCACAGAATGCTTCTGTGTCGTTTTTATTTGAAGATATTCCTTTTTTCACTAGTGGAATCTTAGCGCATCCAATGTCCACTTGCATTTTCTACAGAAAGAGTGTTACAAAATTGCTCAATCAAAAATAAGGTTCTACTCTCTTAGTTGAATGCACAGATCAGGAAGAAGTTTCACAGAATTCTTATGTGTAGTTTTTATTTGAAGATATTCCTTTTTCCACTGTAGGCCGCTTAGCGCTCAGAATGTCCACATGCAGTTTCTACAGAAAGAGTGTTTCAGGACCACTCAGTGAAAGGTAATGTTGAATTCTGTTAGTTGACTGCACAGATCAGAAAGAAGTTTCACGGAATGCTTCTGTGTAGTTTTTATTTGAAGATATTCCTTTTTCCACTGTAGGACTCTTAGCGCTCTAAATGTCCACTTGCAGTTTCTACAGAAGGAGGGTTTCAGAGCTGCTCAATCAGAAGTAATGTTCATCTCCATTAGTTGAATGCACAGATCACAAAGAAGTTTCACAGAATGCTTCTGTGTAGTCTTTATTTGAACATATTCCTTTTTCCACTAGAGGCTTCTTAGAGCTCCAAACATCCACTTGCAGTTTCTGCAGAAAGAGTGTTTCTAACTCCTCAATCAAAACTAAGATTTAGCTCTCTTAGTTGAATTCACAGATCAGAAAGACGTTTCAAAGAATGCTTCTGTGTAGTTTTTATTTGATGATATTCCTTTTTCCATTATTGGCCTCTTAGGGCTCCGAATGTCCACTTGCAGTTCCTACACATAGAGGGTTTCAGAACTGCTCAATGAAAAGTAAGGTTCAACTCTGTTATTTGAATGCACAGATGAGAAAGTGGTTTCACATAATGCTTCTCTGTAGTTTTCATTTGAGGATATCCTTTTTCCACTATTGGCCTCTTAGCGGTCCGAATGTCCCCTTGTAGTTTCCAAAGAAAGACTGTTTCAGAACTTCTCAATTAAAAGAAAGGCTCAACTCTGTTAGTTGAATGCACAGATGAGAAAGAAGTTTCACAGAATGCTTCTGTGTAGTTTTTATTTGAAGATATTCCTTTTTCCACTAAAGGCCTCTTAGAGCTCAAAACATCCACTTGCAGTTTCTACAGAAAGAGTGTTTCAAAACTCCCCAATCAAAAGTAAGGTTCAACTCTGTTAGTTGAATGCACAGATCAGAAAGAAGTTACACAGAATGCTTCTGTGTAGTTTTTATTTGAAGATATTCCTTTTTCCACTGTAGGCCTCTTAGCGCTCCGAATGTGCACTTGCAGCTTCTACAGAAACTGTGTTTCATAACTGCTCAATCAAAAGTAAGCTGCAACTCTGTTAGTTGAATGCACAGATCAGAAAGTAGTATCACAGAATGCTTCTGTGTACTTTTTATTTGAAGATATTCCTTATTCTACTTTAGTCCTCTGAGTGCTCCGAATGTCCAATTGCAGTTTCTACATAATGAGTGTTTCAGAACTTCTCAATCAAAAGCAAGTTTCAACTCTGTTAGTTGAATGCACAGACCAGAAAGAAGTTTCACAGAATGCTTCTGTGTAGTTTTTATTTAAAGATATTCCTTTTTCCTCTATAGGCCTCTTAGTGCTCCAAATATCCACTTGCAGTTTTTACATAAAAAGTGTTTCAAAACTCTACAATCAAAAGTGAGGTTCAAATCTGTTAGTTGAATGCACAGATCAGATAGAAGTTTCACAGAATGCTTCTGTGTCATTTTTATTTGAATATATTCCTTTTTCAACTGTAGGACTCTTAGCGCTCCGAATGTCCACTTGCAGTTTCTACAGAGTGTTTCAGAACTGCTCAATCAAACTAAGGTTCAACTCTGTTAGTTTAATGCACATATCAGAAAGAATTTTCACAGAATGCTTCTGTGTAGTTTTTATTTGATGATATTCCTTTTTCCACTACAGGCCTCTTAGCACTCCGAATGCCCACTTGCAATTTCTACAGAAAGATTGTTTCAGAACTGCTCAATAAAAAGTAAGTTTCAACTCTGTTAGTTGAATGCACAGATCCGAAAGGAGTTTCACAGCATGCTTCTGTGTTGTTTTTATTTGAAGATATTCTATTTTCCACTATAGGCCTCTTAGAGATCCGAATATCCAAATGCAGTTTCTACATAAACAGTGGTTCAGAACTGCTCAATCAAAACTAAGTTTCAACTCTGTTAGCTGAATGCACAGATCAGAAAGAAGTATCACAGAATGCTTCTGTGTAGTTTTTATTTGAAGATATTCTTTTTCCTCTATAGGCCTCTTAGTGCTCCGAATATCCAATTCCAGTTTCTACAGAAAGAGTGTTTCAAAACTCCTCAATCAAAAGTAAGGTTCAACTCTGTTGGTTGAATGCAAAGATCAGAAAGAAGTTTCACAGAATGCTTCCGTGTAGTTTTTATTTGAAGATATTCCTTTTTCCACTATTGGCCTCTTTGCCCTCTGAATGTAAACTTGCAGTTTCTACAGAAAGAGTGATTCAGAACTTCTATCTCAAAGGTAAGTTTGAACTCTGTTCGTTGAATGCACTGATCAGAAAGGAGTTTCACAGAATGATTCTGTGTAGTTTTTATTTGAAGATATTACTTTTTCCGCTTTAGGCGTCTTAGTGCTCCAAATATCCACTTGCAGTTTCTACAGAAAGAGTGTTTCAAAATTCCTCAATCAAAAGTAACGTTCAACTCTGTTAGTTGAATTCACAGAACAGAAAGAAGTTTCACAGAATGCTTCTGTGTAGTTTTTATTTGAAGATATTCCTTTTTCCACTATATTCCTCATAGCGCTCCATATATACACTTGCAGTTTCTACAAAAAGAGTGTTTCAAAACTCGTGAATCAAAAATAATGTTCATCTCTCTTAGTTGATTGCACAGATCAGAAAGACGTTTCACAGAATGCTTCTGTGTAGTTTTAATTTGAAGATATTCCTTTTTCCACTATAGGCCCCTTAGTGTTCAGAATGTCCACTTGCAGTTTCCACAGAAAGAGTGTTTCAGAACTGCTCAATCAAAAGTAAGGTTCAAATCTGTTAGTTGAATGCACTAATCGGAAAGTGATTTCACAGAGTGCTTCTGTGTGGTTTTTATTTGAAATTATTCCTTTTTATACTGTATGCCTCACAGCGCTCAGAATGTCCACCTGCAGTTTCTACAGAAACAGTGTTTCAGAACTACTCAATCAAAAGTAGGGTTCAACTCTGTTAGTTGAAAGCACAGATCAGGAAGAAGTTTCACAGAATTCTTATGTGTAGTTTTTATTTGAAGATATTCCTTTTTCCACTGTAGGCCGCTTAGCGCTCAGAATGTCCACATGCAGTTTCTACAGAAAAAGTGTTTCAGGACTATTCAGTCAAAAGTAATGTTGAATTCTGTTAGTTGACTGCACAGATCAGAAAGAAGTTTCACAGAATGCTTCTGTGTAGTTTTTATTTGAAGATATTCCTTTTTCCTCTGTAGCCCCCTTAGTGCTGCAAATATCCACTTGCAGTTTCCACAGAAAGAGAGTTTCAGAACTGCTCAATCAAAAGGAAGGTTCATCTCTGTTACTTGAATGCACAAATCAGAAAGAAGTTTCACAGAATGCTTCTGTGTTTTTATTTGAAGATATTCCTTTTTCCACTACAGGCCACTTTGCGCTCCGTATGTCCACTTCCCGTTTCTTCAGAAAGAGTGTTTCACAACTGCTCAATGAAAAGTAAGTTTCAACTCTGTTAGTTGAAAGCACAGAACAGAAAGAAGTTTCACAGAATGCTTCTGTGTAGTTTTTATATGAAGATGTTCCTTTTTAATATATAGGCAACTTAGTGCTCCCAATATCCACTTGCAGTCTCTACAGAAAGAGTGTTTCAAACTCCTCAATCTAAATTAAGTTTCAACTATATTAGTTGAATGCACAGATGAGAAAGGAGTTTCACAGAATGCTTCTGTATAGTTTCTATTTGAAGACTTCCCTTTTTCCACTCTAGGCCTCTTACAGCTCCAATTGTCCACTTGCAGTTTCGACAGAAAGAATTTTTCAGAACTGCTCAGTCAAAGGTAAGGTTCAACCCTGTTATTTGGATGCACAGATCAGAGAGCAGTTTCGCGGAATGCTTCTGTGTTGTTTTTATTTGAAGATATTCTTTTTTCCACCATAGGCCTCTAAGTGCTCTGAATGTCCACTTGCAGTTTCTACAGAAAGAGTGTTTCAGAACTGCTCAATCAAAGGTAATGTTCAACTCTGTTAGTTGAATGCACAGATCAGAAAGAAGTTTCACAGAATGCTTCTGTGTAGTTATTATTTGAAGATATTCCTTTTTCCACTATAGGACACTTAGCGCTCCGAATGTCCACTTGCAGTTCAAACAGAAAGAATGTTTCACAACCGCTCTATCAAAAGTAAGGTTCAACTCTGTTAGTTGAATGCACAGATCAGAAAGAGGTTTCAGAGAATGCTTCTGTGTAGTTTTTATTTGAACATATTCCTTTTTCACTGTAGGCCTCTTAGCACTCTGAATGTCCACGTGCAGTTTCTACAGAAAGAGTGTTTCACAACTGTTCAATCAAAAGTAAGGTTCAACTCTGTTAGTTGAATGCACAGATCAGAAAGAATTTTAACAGAATGCTTCTGTGTAGTTTTTATTTGAAGATTTTACTTTTTTAACTATATTCAGCATAGCGCTCCAAATATACACTTGCAGTTTCTACAGAAAGAGTGTTTCAATACTCCTCATTCAAAAGTAAGGTTCAACTCTGTTAGTTGAATGCACAGAGCAGAAATAATTTTCACAGAATGTTTCTGTGTGGTTTCTATTTGAAGATATTCCTTTTTCCACTATAGGCCTCTAATTGCTCCGAGTGTCTACTTGCAGTTTCTACAGAAAGAGAGTTTCAGAACTGCTCAATCAAAAGCAAGGTTCAACTCTGTTAGTTGAATGCACAGATCAGAAAGAAGCTTCACAGAATGCTTCTGTGTAGTTTTTATTTGAAGATATTCGTTTTTCCACTATAGGCCTCAGCGCTCCGAATGTCCACTTGCAGTTTCTACAGAAAGAGTGTTTCAGAACTGCTCAATCAAAATTAAGTTCAAATCTGTTAGTTGAATCCACAGATCAGAAAGAAGTTTCACAGAATGCTTCAGTGTAGTTTTTATTTGAAGATATTCCTTTTTCCACTATTGTCCTCTTACTTCTCCAAATGTCCACTTGCAGTTTCTACAGAAAGTGTTTTTCAGAACTGCTCAATCAAAAGTAAGGTTCAACTCTGTTAGTTGAATGTACAGGTCAGAAAGAATTTTCACAGAATGCTTCTGTGCTGTTTTTATATGAAGATGTTCCTTTTTCCTCTATAGGCTTCTTAGTGCCCCAAATATCCACTGGCAGTTTCTACAGAAAGAGTGTTTCAAAACTCCTCAATCAAAAGTAAGTTTCAACTCTGTTAGTTGAATGCACAGATCAGAAAGAAGTTTCACAAAATGCTTCTGTGTTGTTTTTATTTGAAGATATTGCTTTTTCCACTATAGGACTCTTAGACCTCCGAAAATCCACCTGCAGTTTCTACAGAAAGAGTGTTTTAGAACTGCTCAATCAAAAGTAATGTTCAAATCTGTCGGTTGAATGCACAGATCAGAAAGAAGTTTCGCAGAATGCTTCTGTATAGTTTTTATTTGAAGATATTCCTTTTTCCTCTATAGGCCTCTTAACCCTCTAAATATCCACTTGCAGTTTCCACAGAAGGAGTGTTTCAAAACTCCTCCATCAAAAGTCTCATTCAACTCTGTTAGTTGAATGCACAGTTCAGGAAGAAGTTTCACAGAATGCTTCTGTGTAGTTTTTATTTGAAGATTTTGCTTTTTCCACTATATTCCGCATAGCGCTCCAAATATACACTTGCAGTTTCTAAAGAAAGAGTGTTTCAGAACTCCTCAGTCAAAGGTAAGTTTCAAATCTGTTAGTTGAACGCACAGATCAGAAAGATGTTTCACAGAATGCTGCTGTGTAGATTTTATTTGAAGATATTCCTTTTTCCACTTTATGCCTCTTAGCACTCCGAATGTCCACTTGCAGCTTCTTCATAAAGGGTGTTTCAGTACTGCTCAATCAAAAGTAAAGTTCAACTCTGTTATTTGAATGCACAGAGCAGAAGGAACTTTCACAGAATGCTTCTGTGTTGTTTTTATTTGAAGATATTCCTTTTTCCACTATGGGCCTCTTAGCGCTCCGAGTGTCCACTTCCATTTTCTACAGAAAGAGTGTTTCAGAACTGCTCAATCAAAAGTAATTTTCATCTCTGTTAGTTGAGCGCACAGATCAGAAAGAAGTTTGAAAGAATTCTTCTGTGTAGTTTTTATTTGAAGATATTCCTTTTTCCTCTGTAGGCCTCTTAGTGCTCCAAATATCCACTTGCAATTTCTACAGAAAGAGTGTTTCAAAACTCCTCAATCAAAAGTAACGTTCAACTCTGTAAGTTGAATGCAATGATCATAAAGAAGTTTCACAGAATGCTACTGTGTAGTTTTTATATGAAGATATTCCTTTTTCCACTATTGGCCTGTTAGCGCTCCGAATGTCCACTTGCAGTTACTACAGAAGGAGTGTTTCAGAACTGCTCAGTGAAAAGTAAGGTTCAACCCTCTTAGTTGCATGGACAGATCAGAAAGTAGTTTCACAGAAGGCTTCTGTGTTGTTTTTATTTGAAGATATTCCTTTTTACACTATTGGCCTCTTAGGGCTCAGAATGTCCGATTGCAGTTTCTACAGATAGAGTTTTTCAGAACTGCTTAGTGAAAAGTAAGGTTCAACTCTGTTAGTTGAATGCATAGATCAGAAAGAAGTGTCACAGAATGCTTCTGTGTAGTTTTATTTGAAGATATTCCTTTTTCCACAATAGGCCTATTAGCGCTCCGAATGTCCACTTGCAGTTTTTACATAAAGAGTGTTTCAGAAATGCTCAGTCAACAGTAGTGTTCAACATTGTTAGTTGAATGCACAGATCAGAAAGAACTTCCGAAGAATGCGTTTGTGTTGTTTCTATTTGAAGATATTCCTTTTTCCACTATTGGCCTCTTAGCGCTCCGAATGTCCAATTCCATTTTCTATATAATGGGTGTTTCAGAACTGCTCAATGAAAAGTAAGGTTCAACTCCATTAGTTGAATGCACAGATCAGAAAGAAGTATCAAAGAATGCTTCTGTGTTGTTTTTATTGGAAGATATTCCTTTTGCCACTATATGCCTCTTAGTGCTCCTAGGGTCCACTTGCAGTTTCTACAGAAATAGTGTTTCAGAACTGCTCAATCAAAAGTAATGTTCATCTCTCTTAGTTGAGCGCACAGATGAGACAGTAGTTTCACAGAATTCTTCTGTGTAGTTTTTATTTCGAGATATTCCATTTTCCTCTATAGGCTTCTTAGTTCTCCGAATACCCCTTGCGGATTCTACAGAAAGAGTGTTTCAATACTCCTCAATCAAAAGTAAGGTTCAACTCTTTTAGCTGAATGCACAGATCAGAAAGAAGTTTCACAGAATGCTTCTGTGTAGTTTTCATTGGAACATATTCCTTTTTCCACTATAGGCCTCTTAGCGCTACGAATGACCACTTGCAATTTCTACAGAAAGAGTGTTTGACAACTGCTCAATCAAAAGTAAGGTTCAGCTCTGTTAGTTCAAGGCACAGATCAGAAAGCAGTTCCACAGAATGCTTCTGTGTAGATTTTATTTGAAGATATTCCTTTTTCCACTGTATGCCTCTTAGCACTCCGAATGTCCACTTGCAGCTTCTTCATAAAGGGTGTTTCAGTACTGCTCAATCAAAAGTAAAGTTCAACTCTGTTATTTGAATGCACAGAGCAGAAGGAACTTTTACAGAATGCTTCTGTGTTGTTTTTATTTGAAGATATTCCTTTTGCCACTATGGGCCTCTTAGCGCTCCGAGTGTCCACTTCCATTTTCTACAGAAAGAGTGTTTCAGAACTCCTCAATCCAAAGTAATTTTCATCTCTGTTAGTTGAGAGCACAGATCAGAAAGAAGTTTCAAAGAATTCTTCTGTGTAGTTTTTATTTGAAGATATTCCTTTTTCCTCTGTAGGCCTCTTAGTGCTCCAAATATCCACTTGCAATTTCTACAGAAAGAGTGTTTCAAAACTCCTCAATCAAAAGTAACGTTCAACTCTGTAAGTTGAATGCAATGATCATAAAGAAGTTTCACAGAATGCTACTGTGTAGTTTTTATATGAAGATATTCCTTTTTCCACTATTGGCCTGTTAGCGCTCCAAATGTCCACTTGCAGTTACCACAGAAGGAGTGTTCCAGAACTGCTCAGTGAAAAGTAAGGTTCAACCCTCTTAGTTGCATGGACAGATCAGAAAGTAGTTTCACAGAAGGCTTCTGTGTTGTTTTTATTTGAAGATATTCCTTTTTACACTATTGGCCTCTTAGGGCTCAGAATGTCCGCTTGCAGTTTCTACAGATAGAGTTTTTCAGAACTGCTTAGTGAAAAGTAAGGTTCAACTCTGTTAGTTGAATGCATAGAGCAGAAAGAAGTGTCACAGAATGCTTCTGTGTAGTTTTTATTTGAAGATATTCCTTTTTCCACAATAGGCCACTTAGCGCTCCGAATGTCCACTTGCAGTTTCTACATAAAGAATGTTTCAGAAATGCTCAGTCAACAGAAATGTTCAACATTGTTAGCTGAAAGCACAGATCAGAAAGAACTTCCGAAGAATGCATTTGTCTTATTTCTATTTGAAGATATTCCTTTTGCCACTATATGCCTCTTAGCGCTCCTAGGGTCCACTTGCAGTTTCTACAGAAATAGTGTTTCAGAACTGCTCAATCAAAAGTAATGTTCATCTCTCTTAGTTGAGCGCACAGATGAGAAAGAAGTTTCACAGAATGCTTCTGTGTAGTTTTTATTTGAAGATTTTCCTTTTTGCACTACAGGACACTTAGCGCTCCGAATGTCCACTTGCACTTTCTACAGAAAGAGTGTTTCAGAACTGCTCAATCAAAAGTAAGGTTCAACTCTGTTAGTGGAATTCACAGATCAGAAAGGGTTTCACAGAAAGTTTCTCTGTAGTTTTTATTTGAAGATTTCCCTTTTTCCACTATAGGCATCTTAGCGCTCCAAATGTCCACTTGCAGTTTCGACAAAGAGTGTTTCAGAACTGCTCAATCAAAGGAAAGGTTCAACACTGTGTGTTGAATGCACAGATCAAGAAAAGTTTCACACAATGCTTCTGTGTAGTTTTTATTTGAAGATATTGCGTTTTCCACTATAGGCCTCTTAACGCTCCGAATGTCCACTTGCGTTATCTACAGAAAGAGTGTTTCAGAACTGCTCAATCAAAAGTAATGTTCAACTCTGTTAGTTGAATGCACAGATCAGAAAGAAATTTCACAGAATGCTTCTTCGTAGTTTTTATTTGAAGATATACCTTTTTCAGTATAGGCCTCTTAGCGCTCCGAATGTCCACTTGCAGTTTCTACGGAAAGAGTGTTTCAGAACTGCTCAATCAAATGTAAGGTTCAACTCTGTTAGATGAATGCACAGATCAGAAAGAAGTTTCACAGAATGCTTCTGTGTAGTTTTTATTTGAAGATATTCCGTTTTCCACTATAAGCCTCTTAGGGCTCCGAATGTAGACTTGCAGTTTGTACAGATAGAGTGTTTCATAACTACTCAATGAAAAGTAAGGTTCAGCTCTGTTTGTTGAATGCAGAGATCAGAAAGTAGTTTCACAGAATGCTTCTGTGTAGTTTCTATTTGTAGATATTCCTTTTTCCAATATAGGCATCTTAGTGTTCCAAATATCCACTTGCAGTTTCTACAGAAAGAGTGTTTCAAAACTCCACAATCAAAAGTAAGTTTCAACTTTGTTAGTTGAATGCACAGATCAGAAAGAATTCTCACCGAATGCTTCTGTGTAGTTCTTATTTCAAGTTATTCCTTTTTCCACCATTGGCCTGTTAGCGCTACGAATGACCACTAGCAGTTTCTAGAGAAAGTGTGTTTCAGAACTGCTCAATGAAATGTAAGGTTCACCTCTGTTACTTCAATGCACAGATCAGAAAGCAGTTTCACAGAATGTTTCTGTGAAGTTTTTATTTGAAGGTTTTCCTTTTTCCACTACAGGCGTCTTAGCGCTCCGAATGTCCACTTGCAGTTTCTACAGAAAGAGTGTTTCAGAACTGCTCAATAAAAAGTGAGGTTCAACTCTGTTAGTTGAATGCAAAGATCAGAAAGAAGTTTCACAGAATGCTTCTGTGATTTTTATTTGAAGATATTCCTTTTTCCATAATAGGCCTCTTAGCGCTCCGAATGTCCACTTGCAGTTTCTACTGAAAGAGTGTTTCAGTACTGCTCAATCAAAAGTAAGGTTGAACTCTGTTTGTGGAATGCACAGATCAGAAAGTGTTTCTCAGAATGTTTCTGTGTAGATTTTATTTGAAGATTTTCCTTTTTCCACTATAGGCTTCTTAGCGCTCCAAATGTCCACTTGCAGTTTCAACAAAGAGTGTTTCAGAACTGCTCAGTCAAAAGTAAGCTTTAACCCTGTTAGATGAATGCACAGATCAGAAAGAAGTTTCACAGAATCCTTCTGTGTTGTTTTTAATTGAAGATGTTCCTTTTTCCACTATAGGCCACTTAGCTCTCCGAATGTCCAATTGTAGTTTCTACAGAAACAGTGTTTCAGGACTGCTCAATCAAAAGAAAAGTTCAACCCTGTTTGTTGAATGCACAGATCAAAAAAATTTCACAGAATGCTTCTGTGTAGTTTTTATTTGAAGATATTACTTTTTCAGTATAGGCCACTCAGCGCTCCGAATGTCCACTTCCAGTTTCTACAGACAAAGTGTTTCAGAACTGCTCAATCAAAAGTAAGGTTCAACTCTGTTAGATGAATGCACAGATCAGAAAGAAGTTTCACACAATGCCTCAGGGTAGTTTTCATTTGAAGATATTCCTTTTTCCACTATTAGCCTCTTAGGGCTCTGAATGTCCACTTGCAGTTTGTCCAGATAGAGTGTTTCAGAACTGCTCAATGAAAAGTAAGGTTCAACTCTGTTAGTTGAATGCACATATCAGAATGTAGTTTCACAGAATCCTTCTGTGTAGTTTTTATTTGAAGATATTCCTTTTTCCACAATAGGCCTCTTAGCGCTCCGAATGTCCACTTGCAGTTTCTACAGAAAGAGAGTTTCAGAATTTTTCAATCAAAATTTATGTTCAACTCTGTTAGTTGAATGCACAGATCAGAAAGAATTTACACAGAATGCTTCTGTGTAGTTTTTATTTGAAGTTATTCCTTTTTCCACTATAGGCCACTAAGCGCTATGAATGTCCACTTGCAGTTTCTACAGAAAGAGTGTTTCAGAACTGCTCAATGAAAAGTAAGGTTGAAGTGTGTTACTTGAATGCACAGATCAGAAAGAAGTTTCACAGAATGCTGCTGTGTAGTTTTTGTGTGAAGATGTTCCTTTTTCCTCTATGGGCATCTTAGTGTTCCAAATATCCACTTGCAGTTTCTACAGAAAGAGTGTTTCAAAACTCCTGTATCAAAAGTAGGTTGCAACTCTGTTAGTTGAATGCACAGATCAGAAAGAAGTTTCACAGAATTCTTCTGTGTAGTTTTTATTTGAAGATATTCCTTTTTCCACTGTAGGCCACTAAGCGCTATGAATGTCCACTTGCAGTTTCTACAGAAAGAGTGTTTCAGAACCGTTAAATCTAAAGTGAGTTTCAACTCTGTTAGTTGAATGCACAGAACAGAAAGAAGTTTCGCAGAATGCTTCTCTGTAGTTTTTATTTGAAGATATTCCTTTTCCACTATAGGCCACTTAAGGCTCCGAATGTCCACTTGCAGTTTCTACAGAAAGAGTGTTTAAGAACTGCTGAATCAAAAGTAAGCGTCATCTCTGTTATTTGAATGCACAGAACAGAAAGAAGCTTCACAGAAAGCTTCTGTGTAATTTTTGTTTGAAGACATTCCTTTTTCCACTATTGGCCCTTTAGCGCTCAAAAGTTCCATTGCAATTTCTACAGAAAGAGTGTTTCAGAACTGCTCAATCAAAAGTGAGGTTCAACTCTGTTAGTTGAATGCACAGAACAGAAAGAAGTTTCACAGAATGTTTCCGTGTAGAATTTATTTGAATATCTTCCTTTTTCCACTATAGGCCCCTAAGCGCTAAAAACGTCCACTTGCAGTTTCTACACAAAGAGTGTTTCAGAATGGCTCAATCAAAAGTAAGGTTCTACTCTGCTAGTTGAACACACAGAACAGAAAGAAGATTCGGTGAATGCAGCTGAGCAGTTTTTATTTGAAGATATTCCTTTTTCCACTATAGGGCCCTTAGCCCTCTGTATATCCTCTTGCAGTTTCTACAGAAAGAGTGTTTCAGAACAGCTCAATCAACAGTAAGGTTCAACTCTGTTAGTTGAATGCACGGAACAGAAAAAAGTTTCACAGAATGCTTCTGTGTAGTTTTTTTTGAAGATATTGCTTTTTCCACTATAGGCCCCTTTGTTCTCTGAATGTCCACTTGCAGTTTCTACAGAAAAAGGGTTTCAGAACTGCTCAATCAAAAGGGTGGCTCAACTCTGTTATTTCAATGCACAGAACAGAAAGAAGTTTCACAGAATGCTTCTGTGTAGTTTTTGTTTGAAGATATTCCTTTTTCCACTATGGGCCGTTTAGCCCTCAGAATGTCCCCTTGCAGTTTCTACAGAAAGAGTGTTTCACAACTGGTCAATTAAAAGTAAGCTTCAACTCTGTTAGTTGAATGCACAGAACAGAAAGAAGTTTCACAGAATGCTTCTGTGTAGTTTTGAGATGAAGATATTACTTTTTCCGCTATAGGCCACTTTGCGCTCCTAATGTGCACTTGCAGTTTCTACAGAAAAAGTATTTCAGAACTGCTCAATCAAAAGTAAGATTCAAATCTGTTAGTTGAATGCACAGAAGAGAGAGAAGTTTTGCAGAATGCTTCTGTGTAGTTTTTATTGGAAGATATTCCTTTTTGCACTCTAGGCCCCTTAGCGCTCTGCATGTCCACTTGCAGTTTCTACAGAAAGAGTGTTTCAGAACTGCTCAATCAAAAGTAAGCTTCAATCCTGTTAGTTGAATGCACAGAACAGAAAGAAGATTGACAGAATGCTTTAGTGTAGTTTTTATTTGAAGATATTCCTTTTTCCACTATTGGCCCCTTTGAGCTCCGAATGTCCACTTGCAGTTTCTACAGGAAAATTGTTTCAGAACTGTTCAATCAAAAGTAAGCTTCAACTCTGTTAGTTTAATGCTCAAAACAGAAAGAAATTTCGCACAATGCTTCTGTGTAGTTTTTATTTGAAGATATTCCTTTTTCCACAATAGGCCCCTTAGCGCTCCGAATGTTTACTTGCAGTTTCTACAAAAAGACTGTTTCAGAACTGCTCAATCAAAAGAAAGGTTCAACTCTGTTACTTGAATGCACCGAACAGAAAGATTCTTCGTAGAATGCTTCTGTGTAGTTTTTATTTGAATATATTCCTTTTTCACTATAGGCCCCTTAGCCTCCGAATGTCTACTTCCAGTTTCTTCAGAAAGAGTGTTTCAGAACTCCTCAATCAAAAGTGTGGTTCAACTCAGTTAGTTAAATGCACAGAACAGAAAGGAGTTTCACAGAATGCTTCTGTGTTGTTTTTATTTGAAGATATTCGCTTTTCCACTATAGGCCCCTTAGTACTCCGAACGTCCACATGCAGTTTCTACAGAAAGTGTGGTTCAGAGCTGCTCAATAAAAAGTAATGTTCAGCTCCGTTATTTGATGCAGAGAACAGAAAGAAGTTTCACAGAATGCTTCTGTGTACTTTTAAATTGAAGATATTGCTTTTTCCACCATAGGCCCCTTTTCGGTTTCAATGTCCACTTGCAGTTTCTACCGAAAAAGGGTTTCAGAGCTGCTCAATCAAAAATAATCTTCCAGTCTGTTAGTTGAATGCACAGAAGTGAAAGAAGTTTCGCAGAATGCTTCTGTGTAGTTTTTATTTGAAGATATTCCTTTTTACACTGTAGGCCCCTTAGGGATCCGAATGTCCACTTGCAGTTTCAACAGAAAGAGTGTTTAAGAACTGCTGAATCAAAAGTAAGTTTCAACTCTGTTATTTGAATGCACAGAACAGAAAGAAGTTTCACAGAATTCTTCTCTGTAGTTTTTGTTTGAAGATAAACCTTTTTCCACTATGGGCCCCTTAGACCTCCGAATGTCTCCTTGCGGTTTCTACAGAAACAGTGTTTCAGAACTACTCAATCAAAAGTAAGCTTCAACACTGTTAGTTGAATGCACAGAACAGAAAGAAGTTTCACAGAATGCTTCTGTGTAGTTTTTATTTGAAGATATTCCTTTTTCCACTATTGGCCCATTAGCGCTCAGAATGTCCACTTGCAGTTTACACAGAAAGAGTGTTTCAGAACTGCTCAATCAGAAGTGAGGTTCAACTCTGTTAGTTGAATGCACAGAACAGAAAGAAGTTTCACAGAATATTTCTGAGTAGATGTTATATGAAGATATTCCTTTTTCCACTACAGGCCCCTAAGCGCTCCGAATGTCCACTGGCAGTTTCTACAGAGTGTTTCAGAACTGCTCAATCACAATAAAGGTTCAACTCTGATAGTTGAATGCACAGAACAGAAGGAAGTTTCGAAGAATGCTTCTGTGTAGTTTTTATTTTAAGATATTCCTTTTTCCTGTATAGGCCCCTTACAGCTCCATGTGTCCTCTTGTAGTTTCTGCAGAAAGAGTGTTTCAGAACTGCTCAATAAAAAGTAAGGTTCAAGTCTGTTAGTTGAATGCACAGAAAAGAAAGAAGTTTCGCAGAATGCTTCTGTGTAGTTTTTATTTGAAGTTATTCCTTTTTCCACTATAGGCCCCTTAGCGCTCCTAATGTTCACTTGCAGTTTCTACAGAAAAAATGTTTCAGAACTTCTCATTCAAAAGTAAACTTCAACTCTGTTAGATGAATGCACAGAACAGAAAGAAGTATCACAGAATGCTTCTGTGTAGTTTTTATTTGAAGATATTTCTTTTTTCACTCTAGGCCCCTTAGCGCTCCAAATGTCCACCTGAAGTTTCCACAGAAAGAGTGTTTCAGAACTGCTCAATCAAAAGTAAGGTTCATCTCTGCTAGTTGAAAGCACAGAACAGAAAGAAGTTTCGCTGAATGCTTCTGTGTAGTTTTTATTTGAAGATATTTCTTTTTCCACTATAGTCCCCTTAGCGCTCCGTATGTCCTCTTTCAGTTTCTACAGAAAGAGTGTTTCAGAACTGCTCAATCAAAAGTAAGATTCAACCCTGTTAGTTGAATGCACAGAACAGAAAGAAGATTGACAGAATGCTTCACTGTAGTTTTTATTTTAAGATATTCCTTTTTCCACTATTGGCCCCTTTTAGCTCCGAATGTCCACTTGCAGTTTCTACAGAAAAATTGTTTCAGAACTGTCCAATCAAAAGTAAGCTTCAACTCTGTTAGTTTAATGCTCACAACAGAAAGAAATTTCGCACAATGCTTCTGTGTAGTTTTTATTTGAAGATATTCCTTTTTCCATTATAGGCCCCTTAGCACTCCGAATGTCTACTTCCAGTTTCTTCAGAAAGAGTGTTTCAGAACTCCTCAATCAAAAGTGAGGTTCAACTCTGTTAGTTAAATGCACAGAACAGAAAGGAGTTTCACAGAATGCTTCTGTGAAGTTTTTATTTGAAGATATTCATTTTTCCATTATAGGCCCCTTTGTACTCCGAATGGCCGTAAGCAGTTTCTACAGAAAGTGTGGTTCAGAGCTGCTCAATAAAAAGTAACGTTCAACTCCGTTATTTGAATGCAGAGAACTGAAAGAAGTTTCACGGAATGCTTCTGTGTATTTTCTATTTGAAGATATTGCTTTTTCCGCTATAGGCCACGTTGCACTCCAAATGTGCACTTGCAGTTTCTACAGAAAAAGTGTTTCAGAACTGCTCAATCAAAAGTAAGGTTCAACTCTGTCATTTGAATGCACAGATCAGAAAGTAGTTTCACAGAATTCTTCAGTGTAGTTTTTATTTGAAGTTATTCCTTTTTCCACTATAGGCTTCTTAGCGCTGCGAATGTCCACTTGTAGTATCTACAGAAAGAATTTTTCAGAGCTGCTCAATCAAAGGTAGGGTTCAACTCTTTTAGTTGAATGCACAGATCAGAAAGAAGTTTCGCAGAATGTTTCTGTGTAGTTTTATTTTAGATATTCCTTTTTGCACTGTAGGCCTCTTTGCGCTCCAAATATCCACTTGCAGTTTCTACAGAAAGAGTGTTTCAGAACTCCTCAAACAAAAGTAACGTTCAACTCTGTTAGTTGAATACACAGATGACAAAGCAGTTTCACAGAATGTTTCTGTGTAGTTTTCATTTGAAGATATTCCTTTTTCCAATATAGGCCTCTTAGCGCTCCGAATGTCCACTTGCAGTTTATACAGAAAGAGTGTTTCAGAACTGCTCAATCAAAAGTAACGTTCAAATCTGTTAGTTGAATGCACAGAATAGAAAGCAATTTCACAGAATGTTTCCATTTAGTTTTTATTTGAAGATATTCCATTTTCCACTATTGGCCTCTTAGGGCTCCGAATGTCCACTTGCATTTTCTACACAAAGAGTGTTTCAGAACTGCTCAATCAAAAGTAAGTTTCAAAACTGTTAGTTCAATGTGCAAATCAGAAAGATGTTTCACAGAATCCTTCGGTGTAGTTTTTATTTGAAGATATTCCTTTTCCACTATAGGCCTCTTAGCGCTTCGAATGTCCACTTGCAGTTTCTACAGAAAGTGTGTTTCAGAACTGCTCAATCAAAAGTAAGGTTCAACACTTTTAGATGAATTCACTGATCAAAAGAAGTTTCACAGAATGCTTTTATGTAGTTTTTATTTGAAGATATTCCTTTTTCCACTATAGGCCTCTTAGCGCTCCAAATATCCACGTGCAGTTTCTACAGAAAGAGTGTTTCAAAACTCCTCAATCAAAAGTAAGGTTCAAATCTGTTAGTTAAATGTGCAGATCACAAAGATGTTTCACAGAATGCTTCTGTGTGGTTTTTATTTGAAGATATTCCTTTTTCCACTGTAGGCCTCTTAGCGCTCCGAATGTCCACTTGCGGTTTCTAGAGAAAGAGGGTTTCAGAACTGCTCTATCAAAAGTAATGTTCAAATCTGTTAGTTGAATGCGCAGATCAGAAAAAAGTTTCGCAGAATGCTTCTGTGTAGTTTTTATTTGGAGATATTTCTTTTTCCACTATAGGCATCTTTGCGATCCGAATGTACACTTGCAGTTTCTACAGAAAGAGTGTTTCAGAGCTGCTCAATCAAAAGTGAGGTTCAACTCTATTCGTTAAATGCACAGATCAGAAAGAAGTTTCGTAGAATGCTTCTGTGTAGTTTCAATTTGAAGATATTCCTTTTTGCAGTGTAGGCCTCTTTGCGCTCCAAATATCCAGTTGCAGTTTCTAGAGAAAGAATGTTTCAGAACTCCTCAAACAAAAGTAAGTTTCAACTCTGTTAGTTGAATGAACAGATAGGAAAGAAGTTTCACAGAATGCTTCTGTGTTGTTTTTATTTGAAGATATTCCTTTTTCCACTATAGGCCTCTTAGCACTCCGAATGTCCACTTGCAGTTTCTACAGAAAGAGTGTTTCAGAGCTGCTCAATCAAACGTAAGGTTCAACTCTGTTTGTTGAATGCACAGATCAGAAAGAAGTTTCACAGAATGCTTCTGTGTGGTTTTTATTTGAAGATATTCCTTTTTCCACTGTAGGACTCTTAGTGCTCCGAATGTCCACTTGCAGTTTCTACAGGAAGAGGGTTTCAGAACTGCTCAATCAAAAGTAAAGTTCAACTCTGTTAGTTGAATGCATAGATCACTAAGAAGTTTCTCAGAATGCTTCTGTGTAGTTTTTATTTGAAGTTATTCCTTTTTCCACTACAGGCCTCTTAGCGCTCTGAATGTCCACTTTCAGTTTCTACAGAAAGAATGTTTCAGAGCTGCTCAATCAAAAGTAAGTATCAACTCTCTTAGTTGAATGCACAGATCAGAAAGAACTTTCGCAGAATGCTTCTGTGTAGTTTTCATTTGTAGATATTCCTTTTTGCACTGTAGGTCCCTTTGTGCTCCAAATGTCCACTTGCAGTTTCTACAGAAAGAGTGTTTCAGAACTCCTCAAACAAAAGTAAAGTTCAACTCTGTTAATTGAATGCGCAGATGACAATGAAGTTTCACAGTGCTTCTGTGTAGTTTTAATTTGAAGATATTACTTTTTCCCCTTTAGGCCTCTTAGCGCTCCGACTGTCCACTTGCAGTTTCTACAGAAAGAATATTTCAGAGCTGCTCAATCAAAAGTAAGGCTCAACTGTGTTAGTTGAATGCCGAAATCAGAAAGAAGATTCACAAAATGCTTCTGTGTAGTTTTTATTTGAAGATATTCTTTTTCCACTATAGGCCTCTTAGGCACACCAAATATCCACTTGCAGTTTCTACAGAAAGATTGTTTCCAAACTCCTCAATCAAAAGTAAGTTTCAACTCTGTTAGTTTAATGCACTGATCAGAAAGAAGTTTCAGAGAATGCTTCTGTGTAGTTTTTATTTGAAGATATTACTTTTTTCACTACAGGCCTCTTGGCTCTCCAAAAATCCGCTTGCAGTTTCTGCAGAAATAGTGTTTAAAAACTCTTCAATCAAAAGAAAGTTTCAACTCTGTTAGTTGAATTCACAGATCAGAGAGTAGTTTCACAGAATGTCTCTGTGTAGTGTTTCTTTGAAGATATTCCTTTTTCCACTATAGGCCTCTTAGCGCTTCGAATATCCAATTGCATTTTCTACAGAAATTGTATTTCAGAACTGCTCAATCAAAACTAAGGTTCAACTCTGTTAGTTGAATGCACAGATCAGAAAGAAGTTTCACAGAATGCTTCTGTGTAATTTTTATTTGAAGATATTCCATTTTCCACTATAGGCCTCTTAGCGTTCCGAATGTCCACTTGCAGTTTCTACAGAAAGAGTGTTTCAGAACTGCTCAATCAAAAGTAAGGTTCAACTCTGTTTGTTGAATGCACAGATGAGAAAGAAGTTTCACAGAACGCTTCTGTGTAGTTTTTATTTGAAGATATTCCTTTTTCCACTATAGGCCTCTTATCCCTCCAAATATCCACTTGCAGTTTCTGCATAAAGAGTGTTTGAAAACTCAACCAAAAGTAAGGTTCAACTCTGCTTGTTGAATGCTCAAATCAGAAAGAAGTTTCACAGAATGCTTCTGTGTAGTTTTTATTTGAATATATTCCATTTTCCACTATAGGCCTCATAGCTCTCTGATGTCCACTGGCATTTTCTACAGAAAGAGTGTTTCAGAGCTGAGCAATCAAAAGTATGGTTCAACTGGTTAGTTGAATGCGCAGATCAGAAAGAAGTTTCACAGATTGTTTCTGTGTAGTTTTTATTGAAGATATTCCTTTTTCCACTATAGTCCTCTTAGTGCTCCAAAACTCCCCTTGCAGTTTCTACAGAAAGACTGTTTCAAAACTCCTCAATCAAAAGTAAGGTACAACTCTGTTAGTTGAATGCACAGATCAGAAAGAAGTTTCACAGAATGATTCTGTGTAGTCTTTATTTGAAGGTATTCCTTTTTCCACTCTAGGCCTCTTAGCCCTCCGAAAGTCCACTTGCAGTTTCTACAGAAAGAGTGTTTCAGAACTGCTCAATCAAAAGTAAAGTTCAGCTCTGTTAGTTGAATGCACAGATCAGAAAGAAGTTTCAGAGAATGCTTCTGTGTAGTTTTTATTTGAAAATATTCCTTTTTTCACTATAGGCCTCTTAGCACTCTGAATGTCCTTTTGCAGTTTCTACAGAAAGAGTGTTTCCGAAGTGCTGAATCGAAAGCAGCGTTCAACTCTGTTACTTGAATGCGCAGATCAGAAAGAAGTTTCGCAGAATGATTCTGTGTACTTTTTTTTGAACATATTCCTTGTTCCACTATAGGCCTCTTAGCGCTCTCAATGTCCCCTTGCACTTTCTACAGAAAGGTGTTTCAGAACTGCTCAATTAAAAGTAAGGTTCAACTCTGTTAGTTGAAAGCCCAGATCAGAATGAAGTTTCACAGAATGCTTCTGTGTAGTTTTTATTTGAAGATATTCCTTTTTCCAATACAGGCCTCTTGGCACTCCAAATATCCCCTTGCATTTTCTACAGAAAGAGTGTTTCAAAACTCGTCAATCAAAAGTAAGGTTCAAATCTGTCAGTTGAATGCACAGATCAAAAAGAAGTTTCACAGAATGCTTCTGTGAAGTATTTATTTGAAGATATTCCTTTTTCCACTATAGGCCTCTTAGCGCTCCAAATATCCACTTGCAGTTTCTACAGAAATAGTGTTTCAGAACTGCTCAATCAAAAGTAAGGTTCAATTCTGTTAGTTGAATGCACAGAACAGAAAGAAGTTTCACAGAATGCTTCCGTGTACTTTTATTTGAAGTTGTTGCTTTTTCCGCTACAGGCCTCTTGGCGCTCCGTATGTCCACTTGCAGTTTCTACAGAAACAGCGTTTCAGAACTGCTCATTCAAAAGAAACGTTCAACTCTGTTAGTTGAATGCCCAGATCAGAAAGAAGTTTCACACAATGCTTCTGTGTAGTTTTTATTTGAAGATATTCCTTTTCCACTATAGGAAACTTTGTGCTCCAAATATCCACTTGCACTTTCTACAGAAAGAGTGTTTCAGAGCTGCTCAATCAAAAGTAAAGTTCATATCTGTTAGTTGAATGCACAGATCAGAAAGAAGTTTCACAGATAGTTCTGTGTGGTTTTTATTGGAAGATATTCCTTTTTCCACTACGGTCCTCTTAGCGCTAAAAATCTCCACTTGCAGTTTCTACAGAAAGAGTGTTTCAACACTCCTCAATCAAAACTAAGGTACAACTCTCTTTGTTAAATGCACAGATCAAAAAGAAGTTTCACAGAATGCTTCCGTGAAGGTTTTATTTGAAGATATTCCTTTTTCCACTATGGGCCACTTAGCGCTCGGAATGTCCACTTGCAGTTTCTACAGAAAGAGTGTTTCAGAACTACTCAATCAAAAGTAAGGTTCAACTGTGTTAGTTGAATGCGCAGATCAGAAAGAAGTTTCGCAGAATGCTTCTGTGTAGTTTTTACTTGAACATATTGCTTTTTCCACAACAGTCCTCTTAGCGCTCCAAATCTCCACTTGCAGTTTCTACACAAAGATTGTTTCAAAACTCCTCAATCCAAAGTAACGTACAACTCCTTAGATGAATGTACAGATCAGAAAGAAGTTTCACAGAATGCTTCTGAGTAGTTTTTATTTGAAGATATTTCTTTTTCCACTATAGGCCACTTAGCACTATGAATGTCCACTTGCAGTTTCTAGAGAAAGAGATTTTCAGAACTGCTGAATGAAAAGTAAGGTTCAAAACTGTCATTTGAATGCACAGATCAGAAAGAAGTTTCACAGAATGCTCTGTGTAGTTTTTATTTGAAGTTATTCCCTTTTCCACTATAGGCTTCTTAGCGCTCTGAATGTCCACTTGTACTTCCTACAGAAAGAATGTTTCAGAGCTGCTCAATCAAAAGTAAGGTTCAAATCTGCTAGTTGAATGCACAGATGAGAAAGAATTTTCACAGAATGCTTCTGTGTAGTTTTTTTTTTTATATACTTTAGGGTTTTAGGGTACATGTGCACAATGTGCAGGTTTGTTACATATGTATCCATGTGCCATGTTGATTTCCTGCACCCATTAACTCGTCATTTAGCATTAGGTGTATCTCCTAATGCTGTCCCTCCCCTCTCCCCCCACCCCACAACAGTCCCCGGAGTGTGATGTTCCCCTTCCTGTGTCCATGAGTTCTCATTGTTCAATTCCCACCTATGAGAGAGAACATGCGGTGTTTGGTTTTTTGTCCTTGCCATAGTTTACTGAGAATGATGTTTTCCAGTTTCATCCATGTCCCTACAAAGGACACGAACTCATCATTTTTTATGGCTGCATAGTATTCCATGGTGTATATGTGCCACATTTTCTTAATCCAGTCTATCGTTGTTGGACATTTGGGTTGGTTCCAACTCTTTGCTATTGTGAATAGTGCCGCAATAAACATACGTGTGCATGTGTCTTTATAGCAGCATGATTTATAGTCCTTTGGGTATATACCCAGAAATGGGATGGCTGGGTCAAATGGTATTTCTAGTTCGAGATCCCTGAGGAATCACCACACTGACTTCCACAATGGTTGAACTAGTTTACAGTCCACCAACAGTGTAAAAGTGTTCCTATTTCTCCACATCCTCTCCAGCACCTGTTGTTTCCTGATTTTTTAATGATGGCCATTCTAACTGGTGTGAGATGGTATCTCACTGTGGTTTTGATTTTCATTTCTCTGATGGCCAGTGATGATGAGCATTTCTTCATGTGTTTTCTGGCTGCATAAATGTCTTCTTTTGAGAAGTGTCTGTTCATGTCCTCTGCCCACTTTTTGATGGGGTTGTTTGTTTTTTCTTGTAAATTTGTTTGAGTTCATTGTAGATTCTGGATATTAGCCCTTTGTCAGATGAGTAGGTTGCAAAAATTTTCTCCCATTCTGTAGGTTGCCTGTTCATTCTGATGATAGTTTCTTTTGCTGTGCAGAAGCTCTTTAGTTTAATGAGATCCCATTTGTCGATTTTGGCTTTTGTTGCCATTGCTTTTGCTGTTTTAGACATGAAGTCCTTGCCCACGCCTATGTCCTGAATGGTATTGCCTAGGTTTCTTGTAGGATTTTAATGGTTTTAGGTCTAACATGTAAGTCTTTAATCCATCTTGAATTAATTTTTGTATAAGGTGTAAGGAAGGGATGCAGTTGCAGCTTTCTACATATGGCTAGCCAGTTTTCCCAGCACCATTTATTAAATAGGAAATCCTTTCCCCATTTCTTGTTTTTGTCAGGTTTGTCAAAGATCAGATAGTTGTAGCTATGCGGCATCATTTCTGAGGGCTCTGTTCTGTTCCATTGATCTATGTCTCTGTTGTGGTACCAGTACCATGCTGTTTTGGTTACTGTAGCCTTGTAGTATAGTTTAAAGTCAGGTAGCGTGATGCCTCCAGCTTTGTTCTTTTGGCTTAGCATTGACTTGGTGTTGCGGGCTCTTTTTTGGTTCCATATGAATTTAAAGTAGTTTTTTCCAATTCTGTGAAGAAAGTCATTGGTAGCTTGATGGGGATGGCATTGAATCTGTAAATTACCTTGGGCAGTATGGCCATTTCACGATATTGATTCTTCCAACCCATGAGCATGGAATGTTCTTCCATTTGTTTGTATCCTCTTTTATTTCATTCAGCAGTGGTTTGTAGTTCTCCTTGAAGAGGTCCTTCACATCCCTTGTAAGTTGTATTCCTAGGTATTTTATTCTCTTTGAAGCAATTGTGAATGGGAGTTCACTATGTTTTGGCTCTCTGTTTGTCTGTGATTGGTGTACAAGAATGCTTGTGATTTTTGTACATTAATTTTGTATCCTGAGACTTCGCTGAAGTTGCTAATCAGCTTAAGGAGATTTTGGGCTGAGACAATGGGGTTTTCTAGATATACAATCATGTCATCTGCAAACAGGGACAATTTGACTTCCTCTTTTCCTAATTGAATACCTTTTATTTCCTTCTCCTGCCTGATTGCTCTGGCCAGAACTTCCAGCACTATGTTGAATAGGAGCGGTGAGAGAGGGCATCCCTGTCTTGTGCCAGTTTTCAGAGGGAATGCTTCCAGTTTTTGCCCATTCAGTATGATATTGGCTGTGGGTTTGTCGTAGATAGCTCTTATTATTTTGAGATACGTCCCATCAATATCTAATTTATTGAGAGTTTTAGCATGAAGGGTTGTTCAATTTTGTCAAAAGCCTTTTCTGCATCTATTGAGATAATCATGTGGTTTTTGTCTTTGGTTCTGTTATATGCTGGATTACATTTATTGATTTTCGTATGTTGAACCAGCCTTGCATCCCAGGGATGAAGCCCACTTGATCATGGTGGATAAGCTTTTGATGTGCTGCTGGATTCGGTTTGCCAGTATTTTATTGAGATTTTTGCATCAATGTTCATCAAGGATATTGGTCTGAAATTCTCTTTTTTGGTTATGTCTCTGCCAGGTTTTGGTATCAGGACTATGCTGGCTTCATAAAATGTGTTAGGGAGGATTCCCTCTTTTTCTATCGATTGGAATAGTTTCAGAAGAATGGTACCAGTTCCTCCTTGTACCTCTGGTAGAATTCAGCTGTGAATCCATCAGGTCCTGGACTCTTTTTGGTTGGTAAGCTATTGATTATTGCCTCAATTTCAGAACCTGTTATTGGTCTATTCAGAGATTCAACTTCTTCCTGGTTTAGTCTTGGGAGGATGTATTTGTCGAGGAATTTATCCATTTCTTCTAGATTTTCTATTTTATTTGCATAGAGGTGTTTGTAGTATTCTCTGATGGTAGACTGTATTTCTGTGGGATCGGTGGTGATATCCCCTTTTTCGTTTTTTATTGCATCTATTTGATTCTTCTCTCTTTTCTTCTTTATTAGTCTTGCTAGCGGTCCATCAATTTGTTGATCTTTTCAAAAAACCAGCTCCTGGATTCATTAATTTTTTGAAGGGTTTTTTGTGTCTCTATTTCCTTCAGTTCTGCTCTGATTTTAGTTATTTCTAGCCTTCTGCTAGCTTTTGAATGTGTTTGCTCTTGCTTTTCTAGTTCTTTTAATTGTGATGTTAGGGAGTCAATTTTGGATCTTTCCTGCTTTCTCTTGTGGGCATTTAGTGCTATAAATTTCCCTCTACACACTGCTTTGAATGTGTCCCAGAGATTCTGGTATGTTGTGTCTTTGTTCTCGTTGGTTTCAAAGAACATCTTTATTTCTGCTTTCATTTCATTATGTACCCAATAGTCATTCAGGAGCAGGTTGTTCAGTTTCCATGTAGTTGAGCGGCTTTGAGTGAGTTTCTTAATCCTGAGTTCTAGTTTGATTGCACTGTGGTCTGAGAGACAGTTTGTTATAATTTCTGTTCTTTTACATTTGCTGAGGAGAGCTTTACTTCCAACTATGTGGTCAATTTTGGAATAGGTGTGGTGTGGTGCTGAAAAAAATGTATATTCTGTTGACTTGGGGTGGAGAGTTCTGTAGATGTCTATTAGGTCCACTTTATGTAGAGCTGAGTTCAATTCCTGGATATCCTTGTTAACTTTCTGTCTCGTTGATCCGTCTAATGCTGACAGTGGGGTGTTAAAATCTCCCATTATTATTGTGTGGGAGTTTAAGTCCCTTTGTAGGTCACTCAGGACTTGCTTTATGAATCTGGGTGCTCCTGTGTTGGGTGCATATATATTTAGGATAGTTATCTCTTCTTGTTGAATTGATCCCTTTACCATTATGTAATGGCCTTCTTTGTCTCTTTTGATCTTTGTTGGTTTAAAGTCTATTTTATCAGAGACTAGGATTGCAACCCCTGCCTTTTTTTGTTTCCAGTTGCTTGATAGATCTTCCTCCATCCCTTTATTTTGAGTCTATGTGTGTCTCTGCACGTGAGATGGGTTTCCTGAATACAGCACACTGATGGGTCCTGACTCCTTATCCAGTTTGCCAGTCTGTGTCTTTTGATTGGAGCATTTAGCCCATTTACATTTAACGTTAATATTGTTATGTGTGAATCTGATCCTGTCATTATGATCTTAGTTGGTTATTTTGCTCGTTAGTTGCTATAATTTCTTCCTAGTCTCGATGGTCTTTACAATTTGGCGTGTTTTTGCAGTGGCTGGTACCGGTTGTTCCTTTCCATGTTAGTGCTTCCTTCAGGAGCTCTTTTAGGGCAGGCCTGGGGTGACAAAATCACTCAGCGTTTGCTTATCTGTAAAGTATTTTATTTCTCCTTCACTTATGAAGCTTAGTTTGGCAGGATAGGAAATTCTAGGTTGAAAATTCTTTTCTTTAAGAATAGTGAATATCGGCCCCCACTCTCTTCTGGCTTGTAGAGTTTCTGCTGAGAGATCAGCTGTTAGTCTGAGCGCCCTTAGCGCTCCAAATGTCCACTTGCGGTTTCTACAGAAAGAGTGTTTCAGAACTGCTCAATTAAAAGTAAGGTTCAACTCTGTTAGTTGAAAGCCCAGATCAGAATGAAGTTTCACAGAATGCTTCTGTGTAGTTTTTATTTGAAGATATTCCTTTTTCCACTACAGGCCTCTGGCACTCCAAATATCCCCTTGCAGTTTCTAAAAAAGAGTGTTTCAAAACTCGTCAATCAAAAGTAAGGTTCAAATCTGTCAGTTGAATGCACAGATCAAAAAGAAGTTTCACAGATAGTTTCAGTGTAGTTTTTACTGGAAGATATTCATTTTCCACTACAGTCCCTTAGCGCTACAAATCTCCACTTGCAGTTTCTACAGAAGAGTGTTTCAACACTCCTCAATCAAAACTAAGTTAGAACTCTCTTTGTTAAATGCAAGATCAAAAAAAGTTTCACGGAATGCTTCCATGAAGGTTTTATTGAAATATTCCTTTTTCGACTATGGGCCCTTAGCGCTCGGAATGTCCACTTGCAGTTTCTGCAGAAAGAGTGTTTCAAACTACTCAATCAAAAGTAAGGTTCAACTGTGTTATTTGAATGTGCAGATCAGAAAGAAGTTTCGCAGAATGCTTCTGTGTAGTTTTACTTGAACATATTGCTTTTCCACAACAGTCCCTTAGCGTTCCAAATCTCCACTTGCAGTTTCTACAGAACGATTGTTTCAAACTCCTCAATCCAAAGTAAGGTAAAACCCTGTTAGATGAATGCACAGATCAGAAAGAAGTTTCACAGAATGCTTCTGATAGTTTTTATTTGTAGATATTCCTTTTTCCACTATAGGCCAATTAGCACAATGAATGTCCACTTGCAGTTTCTACAGAAAGAGTTTTTGAGAACTGCTCAATGAAAAAGTAAGGTTCAACACTGTCATTGAACGCACAGATCAGAAAGAAGTTTCACAGAATGCTTCTGTGTCTTTTTATTGAATTTATTCCTTTTCCACTATAGGCTTCTTAGCGCTCTGAATGTCCACTTGTAGTTCTACAGAAAGAATGTTTCAGAGCTGCTCAAACAAAAGTAAGTTTCAACTCTGCTAGATGAATGCACAGATCAGAAAGAAGTTTCGCAGAATGCTCTGTTAGTTTTATTTGTAGATATTCTTTTTTGCACTTTAGGCCTCTTTACGCTCCAAATATCCACTTGCAGTTTCTTCAGAAAGAGAGTTTCAGAACTCCCAAAACAAAAGTAAGGTTCAACTCTGGTAGTGAATGCACAGACGACAAAGAAGTTTCACAGAATGCTTTTGTGGTTTCATTTGAAGATATTCCTTTTTCCACTGTAGGCCTCTTAGCGCTCTGAATGTCCACTTGCAGTTTCTACAGAAAGAGTGTTCCAGGACTGCTCCATCAAAAGTAACGTTCAGCACGGTTAGTTGAATGCACAGAATAGAAAGAATTTCACAGAATGTTCCGTTTAGTTTTATTTGAATATATTCCTTTTTCCACTATAGGCTCTTATGGCTCCTAATGTCCACTTGCAGTTCTAAGAAAGAGTGTTCAGAACTGCTAAATCAAATTAAGTTTCAACTCTGTTAGTTCAATGCGCATATCAGAATGTGTTTCACAGAATCCTTCGGTGTAGTTTTTATTGAACATATTCCTTTTTCCACTATAGGCCTCTTAGCGCTTGAATGTCCACTTGCAGTTTCTACAGAAAGTGTGTTCAGAACTGCCAATCAAAGGTAAGGTTCAACACTTTTACATGAATCACTGATCAAAGGAAGTTCACAGAATGCTTTTGTGTAGTTTTATTGAAGATATTCCTTTTTCACTTCAGGCCTCTTAGCGCTCCAAATATCCACTTGCAGTTTCTACAGAAAGAGTGTATCAATACTCCTCAATCAAAAGTAAGGTTCAAATCTGTTAGTTAAATGTGCAGATCACAAAGAAGTTTCACAGAATGCTCCATGTATTTTTTTGAAGATATTCCTTTTCCACTATAGGCCTCATAGCGCTCCGAATGTCCACTTGCGGTTCTAGACAAAGAGGGTTTCAGAACTGCTCTATCAAAAGTAAGGTTCAAATCTGTTAGTTGAATATGCAGATCAGAAAAAGATTCGCAGAATGCTTCTGTGTAGTTTTTTTTATGATAATTCTTTTTCCACTATAGCTCTTAGCGATCGAATGTCCACTTGAAGATTCTACAGAACGAGTGTTTCAGAGCTGCTCAATCAAAAGTGAGGTTCAACTCTATTCGTTGAATGCACAGATCAGAAAGAAGTTTCGTAGAATGCTTCTGTGGTAGTTTCAATTTCAAGATATCCTTTTTGCAGTGTAGGCCTCTGCGCTCCAAATATCCACTTGCAGTTTCTAGAGAAAGAGTGTTTTCAGAACTCCTCAAACAAAAGTAAGGTTCAACTCTGTTATTGAAAGCACAGATAAGAACGAAGTTTCACAGAATGCTTCTGTGTTGTTTTATTGAAGGTATTCCTTTTTCCACTATAGGCCTCTTAGCACTCCGAATGTCCACTTGCATTTCTACAGAAAGAGGGTTTCAGAACTGCTCAATCAAAAGTAAGGTTCAACTCTCTTAGTTGAATGCACAGATCAGAAAGAAGTTTCACAGAAGCTTCTGTGTAGTTTTATTTGAAGATATTCCTTTTTCACTGTAGGACTCTTAGTGCTCCGAATGTCCACTTGCAGTTCTACAGGAGAGTGTTCAGAACTGCTCAATCAAAGTAAGGTTCAACTCTGTTAGTTGAATCATTGATCAGAAAGTAGTTCACAGAATGCTTCTGTGTAGTTTTTATTTGAAGTTATTCCTTTTTCCACTATAGGCCTCTTAGCGCTCTGAATATCCACTTTCAGTTTCTACAGAAAGAATGTCTCAGAGCTGCTCAATCAAAAGTAAGGATAAACTCTCTTAGTTGAATGCACAGATCAGAAAGAAGTTTCGCAGAATGCTTTTGTGTAGTTTTTATTTGTAGATATTACTTTTTGCACAGTAGGGCTCTTTGCGCTCCAAATATCCACTTGCAGTTTCTACAGAATGAGTTGTTTCAGAACTCCTCAACAAAAGTAAAGTTCAACTCTGTTAATTGAAATGCACAGATGACAATGAAGATTCACAGAATGCTTTCTGTGTAGTTTTCATTTGAAGAAATCCTTTTCCACTATAGGCCTCTTAGTGCTCCGACTGTCCACTTGCAGTTTCTACAGAAACAGTGTTTCAGAGCTGCTCAATCAAAAGTAAGGTTCAACTCTGTTAGTTGAATGCTGAAATCAGAAAGAAGATTCACAGAATGCTTCTATGTAGTTTTTATTTCAAGGTATTCCTTTTTCCACTAAAGGCCTCTTAGTGCTCCAAATATCCACTTGCAGTTTCTACAGAAAGAGTGTTTCAAAACTTCTCAATTAAAAGTAAGGTACAACTCCGTCAGTTGAATGCACAGATCAGAAAGATGTTTTACAGAATGCTTTTGTGTACTTTTTATTTGAAGATATTCCTTTTTCCAGAATAGGCCTCTTAGGACTCCGAATGTCCACTTGCAGTTTCTACCGATAGAGTTTTTCACAACTGCTCAATCAAAAGTAATATTCAACTCTGTTAGTTGAATGCACAGATCAGAAAGAAGTTTCACAGAATGCTTCTGTGTAGTCTTTATTTGAAGATATTACTTTTTTCCACTTTGCTCTAGCGTTCCGAATGTCCACTTGCAGTTTCTACAGAAAGTGTGTTTCAGAGCTGCTCGATCAAAAGTAAGGTTCAACTCTGTTAGTTGAATGCCGAAATCAGAAAGAAGATTCACAGAATGCTTCTGTGTACTTTTTATTTGAGACATTCCTTTTTCCACTATAGGCTCTTAGTGCCCCAAATAATCCACCTGCAGTTTCTGCAGAAAGAGTGTTTGAAAACTCATTCAAAAGTAAGGCTCACCTCTGTTAGTTGAATGCACAGATCAGCAAGAAGTTTCACAGAATGCTACTGTGTTTTGTTTATTTCAATATATTCCTTTTTCCACTATTGGCCACATAGCGCTCTGAATGTACCTGCAGTATCTACAGAAAGATGTTTCAGAATGCTCAAGCAAAACTAAGTTTCAAGTCTGTTAGTGGAATGCGCAGATCAGAAAGATGTTTCGCAGAATGCTTCTGTGTAGTTTTTATTGGAAGATATTTCTTTTTACACTATAGGCCTCTTCTGCTCTGAATGTCCAGTTGCAGTTTCTACAGAAAGTGTGTTTCAGAACTGCTCAATCAAAAGTAAGGTTCAACTCTGTTAGTTGAATGCGCAGATCAAAACATGTTTCACATAATGCTTCTGTGTAGTTTTTCTTTGAGGATATTCCTTTTT
>NW_022097380.1:0-4384 GCF_006542625.1 Nomascus leucogenys
GCCCTGAATGTTCACTTGCATTTTCTACAGAAAGAGTGTTTCAGAACTGCTCAATAATAACTAAGGTTCAACTCTGTTAGTTGAATGCACAGAACAGTAAGAAGTTTCGCAGATTGCTTCTGTGCAGTTTTTATTTGAAAATATTCCTTTTTCCAGTATAGGCCTCTTAGCTCCCTGAATGTCCAATTGCATTTTCTATAGAAAGGGTGTTTCAGAAGTGCTCAATCAAAAGTAAGGTTCAACTCTGTTAGATGAATGCAAAGAACAGAAAGAAGTTTCACAGAATCCTTCTGTGTAGTTTGTATTTGAAAGTATTCCTTTTTCCGCTATAGGCCTCTTAGCGCTCCGAAGGTCCACTTGCATTTTCTACAGAAAGAGTGTTTCAGAACTCCTCAATCAAAAGTAAGGTTCAAGTCCGTTAGTTGAATGCACAGAACAGACAGAAGTTTCACAGATAGATTCTGTGTAGTTTTTATGTGAACTTTTTCTTTTTCCACTATAGTCCTCTTAGCGCCTTGAATGTCCACTTGTATTTTCTACAGAAAGAGTGTTTCAGAACTGCTCAATCAAAACTGAGGTTCAACTCTGTTAGTTGAATGCACAGAACAGTAAGAAGTTTCACAGATTTCTTCTGTGCAGTTTTTATTTGAAAATATTCCTTTTCCACTATAGGCCGCATAGCGCCCTGAATGTCCAATTGCATTTTCTACAGAAAGAGTGTTTCAGAACTGCTCAATCAAAATTAAGGTTAAACTCTGTTAGTTGAATGCACAGAACAGAAAGAAGTTTCACAGAATGCTTCTGTGTAGTTTGTATTTGAAGGTATTACTTTTTCCGCTATAGGCCTCTTAGCGCTCCGAAGGTCCACTTGCATTTTCTACAGAAAGAGTGTTTCAGAACTTCTCAATCAAAAGTAAGGTTCAACTCCGTTATTTGAATGCACAGAACAGAGAGAAGTTTCACAGATAGCTTCTGTGTAGTTTTTATGTGAACTTTTTCCTTTTTCCACTATAGTCCTCTTAGCGCCCTGAATGTCCACTGTATTTTCTACAGAAAGAGTGTTTCAGAACTGCTCAATCAAAATTGAGGTTCAACTCTGTTAGTTGAATGCACAGAACAGTAAGAAGTTTCACAGATTTCTTCTGTGCAGTTTTTATTTGAAATATTCCTTTTCCACTATAGGCCTCTTAGCGCCCTGAATGTCCACTTGCATTTTCTACAGAAAGAGTGTTTCAGAACTGCTCAATCAAAAGTAAGTTCAACTCTGTTAGTTGAATGCAATGAACAGAAAGAAGTTTCACAGAATGCTTCTGTGTAGTTTTTATTTGAAGATATTACTTTTTCCGCTGTAGGCCTCTTAGCGCTCCGAAGGTCCACGTCCATTTTCTACAGAAAGAGTGTTTCAGAACTGCTCAATCAAAAGTAAGGTTCAACTCTGTTAGTTGAATGCACAGAACAGAAAGAAGTTTCACAGATTGCTTCTGTGTAGTTTTTTTTGAAGATATTCCTTTTTCCACTATAGGCCTCTTAGCGCCATGAATGTCCACTTGCATTTTCTACAGAAAGAGTGTTTCAGAACTGCTCAATCAAAACTAAGGTTCAACTCTGTTAGTTGAATGCACAGAACAGAAGAAGTTTCACAGATTGCTTCTTGTAGTTTTTTTTTGTATTCCTTTTTCCACTATAGGCCTCTTAGCGCCCTGAATGTCCACTTGCATTTTCTACAGAAAGAGTGTTTCAGAACTGCTCAATCAAAACTAAGGTTCAACTCTGTTAGTTGAATGCACAGAACAGAAAGAAGTTTCACAGATTGCTTCTTTGTAGTTTTTATTTGAAATATTCCTTTCCACTATAGGCCTCTTAGCGCCCTGAATGTCCACTTGCATTTTCTACAGAAAGAGTGTTTCAGAACTCTCAATAAAATAAGGTTCAACTCTGTTAGTTGAAGCACAGAACAGTAAGAAGTTTCACAGATTGCTTCTTGTAGTTTTTATTTGAAATATTCCTTTTTCCCTATAGGCCTCTTAGCGCCCTGAATGTCCACTTGCATTTTCTACAGAAAGAGTGTTTCAGAACTGCTCAATCAATAAACTAAGGTTCAACTCTGTTAGTTGAATGCACAGAACAGTAAGAAGTTTCACAGATTGCTTCTGTAGTTTTTATTTGAAAATTCCTTTTTCCACTATAGGCCTCTTAGCGCCCTGAATGTCATTGCATTTTCTACAGAAAGAGTGTTTCAGAACTGCTCAATCAAACTAAGGTTCAACTCTGTTAGTTGAATGCACAGAACAGTAAGAAGTTTCACAGATCTTCTGTGTAGTTTTTATTTGAAATATTCCTTTTTCCGCTATAGGCCTCTTAGCGCCCTGAATGTTCCACTTGCATTTTCTACAGAAAGAGTGTTTCAGAACTGCTCAATAAAACTAAGGTTCAACTCTGTTAGTTGAATGCACAGAACAGTAAGAAGTTTCACAGATGCTTCTGTGTAGTTTTTATTTGAATTTTTTTTCCATATAGGCCTCTTAGCGCCTGAATGTCCACTTGCATTTTCTACAGAAAGAGTGTTTCAGAACTGCTCAATCAAAAGTAAGGTTCAACTCTGTTAGTTGAATGCACAGAACAAAGAAGTTTCACAGATCTTCTGTGTAGTTTTATTTGAAAATATTCCTTTTTCCCTATAGGCCTCTTAGCGCCTGAATGTCCATTGCATTTTCTACAGAAAGAGTGTTTCAGAACTGCTCAATCAAAAGTAAGGTTCAACTCTGTTAGTTGAATGCACAGAACAGAAAGAAGTTTCACAGATCTTCTGTGTAGTTTTATTTGAATATTCTTTTTCCGCTATAGGCCTCTTAGCGCCGAATGTCCACTTGCATTTTCTACAGAAAGAGTGTTTCAGAACTGCTCAATCAAAAGTAAGGTTCAACTCTGTTAGTTGAATGCACAGAACAGAAGAAGTTTCACAGATCTTCTGTGTAGTTTTTATTTGAATTTTTCCTTTTCCACTATAGGCCTCTTAGCGCCCTGAATGTCCACTTGCATTTTCTACAGAAAGAGTGTTTCAGAACTGCTCAATCAAAATTAAGGTTCAACTCTGTTAGTTGAATGCACAGAACAGAAAGAAGTTTCACAGATGCTTCTGTGCAGTTTTTATTTGAAATATTCCTTTTTCCTATAGGCCTCTTAGCCTGAATGTCCACTTGCATTTTCTACAGAAAGAGTGTTTCAGAACTGCTCAATCAAAAGTAAGGTTCAACTCTGTTAGTTGAATGCACAGAACAAAGAAGTTTCACAGATGCTTCTGTGTAGTTTTTATTTGAAATATTCCTTTTTCCACTATAGGCCTCTTAGCGCCCTGAATGTCCACTTGCATTTTCTACAGAAAGAGTGTTTCAGAACTGCTCAATCAAAAGTAAGGTTCAACTCTGTTAGTTGAATGCACAGAACAGTAAGAAGTTTCACAGATTCTTCTGTTAGTTTTTTTTGAAATATTCCTTTTTCCACTATAGGCCTCTTAGCGCCCTGAATGTCCACTTGCATTTTCTACAGAAAGAGTGTTTCAGAACTGCTCAATCAAAAGTAAGGTTCAACTCTGTTAGTTGAATGCACAGAACAGAAAGAAGTTTCACAGATTGCTTCTGTGTAGTTTTTATTTGAAATATTCCTTTTTCCACTATAGGCCTCTTAGCGCCCTGAATGTCCACTTGCATTTTCTACAGAAAGAGTGTTTCAGAACTGCTCAATCAAAAGTAAGGTTCAACTCTGTTAGTTGAATGCACAGAACAGAAAGAAGTTTCACAGATTGCTTCTTGTAGTTTTTGTTTGAAGATATTCCTTTTTCCACTATAGGCCTCTTAGCGCCTGAATGTCCACTTGCATTTTCTACAGAAAGAGTGTTTCAGAACTGCTCAATCAAAACTAAGGTTCAACTCTGTTAGTTGAAAAGAACAGAAAGAAGTTTCACAGATTGCTTCTGTGTAGTTTTTATTTGAATATTCCTTTTTCCACTATAGGCCTCTTAGCGCCCTGAATGTCCACTTGCATTTTCTACAGAAAGAGTGTTTCAGAACTGCTCAATCAAAATTAAGGTTCAACTCTGTTAGTTGAATGCACAGAACAGAAGAAGTTTCACAGATGCTTCTTTGTAGTTTTTATTTGAATATTCCTTTCCACTATAGGCCTCTTAGCGCCCTGAATGTCCACTTGCATTTTCTACAGAAAGAGTGTTTCAGAACTCTCAATCAAAACTAAGGTTCAACTCTGTTAGTTGAACACAAAGTAAGAAGTTTCACAGATTGCTTCTGTGTTTTTATTTGAAGATATTCATTTTTCGCTATAGGCCTCTTAGCGCCTGAATGTCACTTGCATTTTCACAGAAAGAGTGTTT